>NC_133213.1:7180395-7270395 GCF_958299795.1 Porites lutea
ATCTTTTTTTGCAAAACAAGAACTGATAACACATGCAAGACTTTGTGTACAAGACTTCACGACTGGGATAAGAATTTCGCTTTTAATCAGTGATATAACAAAGAGTCTTGCGTTTTTTTTCTGGGGAAAGTTACATGTAATTTGTAAATTAAAGCAATAGCAAACTTTTTCCCTCGTATATTTGCATATAGCTTGATATAAACACTCGAGGGGTTAGGAGAATTCTCGACAGTTATGCAAACCGAATTCTCCCAACCCCTCTCATGTTTGTATCAGGCTATACAAACACAGAAAATGTTTTCTAGTATTGCTTAAATAAATAAATTGGTATTATTCAATAATTGCATGAATCAATTGCCATACTTTGGAAAAACTTCTTTCAATAATAATTATTGAACATAGAGTTGGGAAATCGGTTTTCAATTCTGGGAAAAATAGTTTTTAACAAATAAGTGTTTTACCCTGAATTTTTTAAAGTAACAGCTCCATTGATCAAATTAACTTATTTTAAATGCCTTTTTAAGCCCTAAACATAACTTTAACAATCCATCGAACAGCCTGAGAAAACTTTCCCCCTAATTATACAGCAGGGCTGTCACTTTAATGACTGCTGGGTATAATGTGCAATTACACTGTTGGCATAGGAAATTGAGGAAAGTTAACTGTTCTACTACTATTTCCTTTTGCTTCCGTTGAAAGCAGCTATGAGTCATGCTAAAAGGGGCTGGTTCTCAACAGCCCTGATAATTATAGTGAGTTGAATTATTTCATTTCATGCAGTAGAAATCACTTTTATATAACATCCTTGAAAGACCTTTGTAGGACTTTGAGGTTCCTTATAAGGAGATCCAGATAACAACCTTTGAAAGAACATTGCACGATCCCCACAATTTCTTTGAGGATCCTTGAAGGATCATGTCAAAGACTTTTAAAAAGATCCTTTAAAGTTCCCTGGCAATTCCTTAAGGTTCCTTATGAAGATCGCAATAAATTCTCACTGGGAGACCCCACTCCCAAACTCCCCAAGGTTGAGATGAGTTATGGGAAGAGGCGAACCCAGAGGCAGGAAGGAGGGGGAGCTAAGGCGCCAGAGTGTGTCATCGCTGCGGGGAGGTGGGTGCTGCAACAAACCAGGTTTCTGGTGTCCAGTTTAACGAAGAGAGGAATGAACAGCATCAAAAAAAAAGGCCAGTTTAAACTAAACTACAAATATATGCACAACGAGTTCCCCCATGGATTCACACTTACTTCTTGTTTAGGGCAAAATGTTGGCTTAGGGGAGGAGTAGGTGGGCAGTTCCTCAAAAACCTAAATTGATCCATTACTTCAAACATTGCAAACAGCACAAATGAGCTTTGAAAAACTCTTTGGTTGACAAGTTTTCAAGAACCACAAGTTTCCAATCTTCTTCATGTTTTTCTATCTTTGCTTCCCTTTGCTTCTGTGTTATTTTTTAGTTTCTTTTAACGTCTTGAACAGTTATTTTTATGTTTAATTCACTATGGTGGTGGTTTCTTGACACTGCTCCTTTAAATACTGGGAGTTTCAATCTGAGTGAGTGCTGAGTTGGAAGATGTTAGTGTTAAAAAGAACTTATTTGAGTCTGTTTGGAGAATAGATTACGCCCTAGCTTTTATAGTATTATGGTCAGAAAGACCAGAGAAAGTTTTGATTCGAAAATTGTTTTCTGATGTACTGGCTTTGTACAAAAACAGTCTTCTGCCTTTGCTAGCCACAGCGGCACTGAGAGAGCAATCAGAGGCGGCATTCGCAGGCTACTTGTTTCTGCTGCAAGTGTACAGAGTCATCGGGCAGCGTAAGGTTACCTTTTTAATAAAAGCGGGAAATTTTAAAATATTGAGGGTCTGATTTACCAAGAGTATTTAAATTTGAAATAAATGTATGTTGGAAATCATGACAGAAGGAAATCAGTTTTTGTATGGTTCTAGTTAGCGCGAGGTTCCAGTTAGAGGGGGTTTAAGTTACCGGGAGTTGACTGTACACTTTGTTGAAAGGTATTTTCTCCTTCCCTTCCATCGCTCTGGCTGAGCAGCTATGTTAACAATGCAATAAATTTTCTTAGAAGAAGAATCAAAAAAATTATAATGTGGTTAGGAGACAGTGTACGCAACTTGCACATCTCCCATAATGCACATGATTTGCCCCCCAAAATTTTGTATAGCATTGTTTCAATTTCTTTTGGAACAGCTGTAATGCCCAGGAGAAATGAAAAACAAAGGTTATGCAAAATTTGGGGGGGCAAATGACCTACATTATGGGAAATGTGCAAGTGGCACATATCTGTTCCGTCGTTTTATGGTGTTTTGAATAAAATGCATTTGGATTAACTAGCGACATGAAATTCAGGAACTTCTGGAGCTTAGACAAAATTCCATATCCAACGATTAACTTTTTTTTGCAGAGACTATATTGTTTTAAATTAAAATAAACAAATGAAGATGGCAACTGCATTTTGTTGTGACATAAACAAAGAACAAGTGCAGTGCAAATTCATTTCTGGGCAGCAATATTTAAAATACGAAGTACAAGAGCAGGCATCTAAAACTACAGTATAGAACCCGAAACAAAGGCCCGTTTCCAAAGTTTCAGTAATTTACCCTGGCCCTGAAAGCTGAAATTAGTTTTGCAGATTATATTATAAGCCTATCAGTACGTAAAAGGGACAGGTTCACGGTTCAGCACATGCTCATTTATCAAAATGCTGTTTTTCTGCCGGGACATGTTGTATCGTCTATACAAGCAATATGATCATGTCATTACATTGTCAAAGAACCAATCTGCACACTTCCCTGGCAGTCAGTTGATCAACTTATGTGCAAATAGCTGTAAATTAATCAATTATGGAATAAAATGTTCGGGTCAACAAAAAATTTGTGGATTATACCAACACTACCAATTATTTCAAATTTTTCTGCGATTTTAGTACTCCACCATCCTACTTTAGGTTACTCTGAAATACACTTCTACTTTGAACTCTCTGAGATTGCTAAGATACATGCGAGTGGGATTATTAAGCGATGGAATTAATAAAAAGTAATTAACTTCATGAGCATGAGCTTAACCGTGAACCTGTCCCTTTAACTAAACAAAATGGAATGGTATATTACGCGGTAGCTTAGACCTCCGCTTTTATTATTTACATTTTGACTTTAATATTTGGCTTTACACCCGAAAAATTACCAGGACTTTCCAGACATAAGACCCAGGTCTGCTGGTAACCCCCCTCACCCCCCACCCCCCTTCAATACCCATTACCCTTTTAAGATCTGAATCAGAATTTCACACACTATTTCAGATGGACGTCCTATATCCTCGAACGTGTACTGTGATACATGACACATGGCGAACAATTTCATTATCTCATACAACATGGCCGTCGCGCATGCGAATCGCGTCACTATTTTGACTTAGATTTAAAATTGACCACTATAGAAAATATCATAGCATACAATAATGCTCTTTGTCTGTCACCCCAAAAATTTGCATAAGCATTGTCTTCAGATTCTCTTGGGACCATTTTAACTCCCAAGAGAAACTGAAGACAATGCTTATAAATGCAAAATTTTGGGGTGACAAACAAATAGCATTATGGTATGTTATGGTATTTTCTGTAGTGGTCAATTGCCGTACAGAAAAATTACAAACAAAAGTATGGAAATTTCCCTTACCGCGTTAGAAATTGTCCTCTTGCTTCTCAACAATTACTTTGTTCTCAAGTCCAAAGATCCAGTTTTTAAGATGGGTGTATAATGTGTTTCTCTTTGAACAGGAGTTTTTCCAAATACACATCGCATAGCGAGTTCCTGACGCCATTGGAATTTGCTCTTTTTTTCGAAAAAATCCGCTATATGCTCCTTTTAATGTTGCTACAGCAGTACAAGGTGCGCTGCAGCAAAACAGCGAATGACCACTCCCATGTTTCTCGTGTTTGAGGTTCCAATGATCAGATTGAAATCAAAACATTGGGCTTAAAAGCCTTTTTTCACGGTATTTGGTTCACACGAAAAACAACAAAAATTGGTTATATATCCTTGCCGATCCTAGGCCGGTGACAGCGTGAAATATCGACGAACAGAAGTTCATAACCTTCCTCGTCAAAGTAAGCATTTGCCGCCATCTTGGAAATTATTCAGTATATGTCCAGCTTACACAAGGGGGTTTGAATTTCATATGAAAATCCGCTGAACGTCTTAAACGCTTCTTTCATCCCAAAGTGTGACTTTGCGTGACAAAATGGTGTGACAGGAAGGCTATTGACTGCGCAATGTTGTAAAAGACAAAAAATAGTTTTATTTTTATTTTTTGTTTAAGGTTACTTTTTTTCAAGTTTGTATCAAATACTATTACTTTTTCCCTTATAAAATAATAATACAACTATCCCCCGAAGTGGAGGTGAATAGTGGTAACGACCGAGACGCAAAGCGTCGAGGTATATATCTAGCGCTATAAACCGGCCCTGAGGGGGATAGTTGTTTTAAAATTTACCAAATCAGTTGGATAAAATAAGAAAAAGCACCTTTTTGTAAATACAAGACGTCACTTAGTTAAGAGTTTGTTTACGCTTCAATTGACAGTATTCCTGGGATTTGTTGCAAATTCATCAAGAAAGTTATTTCTACCTACCAGTAAACACCCACAAGCCAAAGTTCTTCGCTTTTGTGGGTATTTGTTTGTACGACTGCTTCATGTATCGCTCAAATAAGTGCCTCGAAACGAGACTCCACCTTGGCTCTGATCGCAAAACAGTGAATAGTCATTAAGAATATTCAGAGTTACGGGAGCCAATCAAAAAAACGCGCGAAAATTGCTATTCACTGCGGTAAATACTAATACATTCTGTCGCTTTTAGCTAATTTTATAAAAGGAAAGGAACGATAGCGAGTGCTTGCACCTCCAACGGCTGACTGTACGAAATTGTTCGCCATCATGATGCTTTGCGATTCAGGAACAGCCTTATTTTGCGTCAGCTTGTGAGAAGGCTGTCAAGTTTCTCGATATTTATCAAACTGAACTTCTCTTTATGAAAGTTTAGAAAATATAAGATTCGTCATCAGAATTACTAGTAGCCCTCAAACTAAATCTCAGGATGTCGACTACTTTTTTAAAACCACACTTTCGGTTACTCATCGACAAACGTTCTCAAAAGGAGGAGAGTGATGAAATGAAACTCATTGTTGTAAGTTACATGCAAACAGACGCAACAACTCCCAGAATCGTTGGGCAATAAATGTTGGAAGTTGTTGTGTCCGTTTCCACGTAGAACCCCTCCCCAGAGTTTTTGATATGTTGCAGTATTTCGAAGCAATTTTACCTTTAGTAGAACGCCTTCGATCTTCTCAACAATATGAGGTATATTCTAAGGGTAGTGGCGCTGCTGGAGGCCTGTGACGTCACCAACAATGGTCGCCATCTTGGTCACCATTTTGAATTTTACTGAGAATTAGAAATCAGGTTAAAACCGCGACAAATGGTAGTGTTTTGTGCTTTACATGTAAAATAACACACGAATATGCTCTTTGCATCATTTCATCCACAAGCTTTACTTTTATTGTTGAAAGAAGTTGGAAAGACATGCATTTTCACTCAAAAAAGGCTTGATCACCTGCTACTTATGACGTCATGTCTCGTAACCATAGCAACTGAACATCACTACACTTGTCTCAGAATGCGCGATAGGGATAAATGAACAGCTACTGAAAACGTCGGGTGCTGATGTTTTATCGTCTATGGGAGAAAAAAAAACTTAAAAAACCTCAGGGGGTGGAAAACTTTATCCAAACCTTTCTAAATAAGCATTTTATTTAGCGTGGCCACGTCCTTGGGGAGATAATCTGTAAAATCATGCTTTACCCAACTTTGTTTCAAACCCATCCGCAGACATACGTTTAACAGCCTCACCAACTGCATCTTATCTTTGGGAGGGTCCCCAATCCGTTTTTCGGGATCCGGGATTTCCTTATTTAAAGCTCGGGATTCGGGATATTGAAGCAAAAACGGGCAAGATTCGGCATTGAAAGTATGCGCGGGAGTTAGAATGCCCGAAGTAACCCTCGGAATTACGAGATTGCACGAACTTTTGGGTCGGGATTACGGGATTGAAGAACCGTATTGGGGACCCTCCATTAGGACTCTGATGCGTGTACGTTTCTTTTTCCAAATTCGTCTACACACCCATCTTTTTGCTAGACCGTATAAGTACAAAAGATGAGGAATTTTTATTATTTTAGGTCATTTTAAGGTGGCTTAACACAGTTTTGAGGGCGGTCAATGTTAACTCGCGTGGCGGCGCGTGTTTGAAATTAGAGAAACAAACATGGCGGCGAAAAAGCAATGTACACGGAAGACGATTTCTCAAAATCTTCTCATTAAAATTTTGTGTTATTTGGCACAATTTTTACTTTTATCGTATTTTAAATGATGAGGACTTTAAAATGGAAGGAAAGGAAAAGAAAATGAAAGGAAAATTTTGTGACACATTTAATAATTACAGAACAATTATATTATTGATTATCTAAAAATCCGTCTGCTAAAATTTGGTCAAATGGTAATAATTAATTATACTAAGCATTGTGCAAGTTTATAGGAAAATCTAATGAGCGAATTTTAGGTAAACTGAGCAGAAGTGAAATTTTAAGGTTGTATTCATCGTTCATGTTCATAAAAACTACGAAAACGTCAAATTTTACCTGTCAATCAAAATCTTTCATCAGTTTATAATTCACTTTCCAAGTTTTATCTTGTGAACTGCAACCTTTCTTTTGACATGATTTGGCAAATGACATATACTTACAAACTGCAAAAACTGTGTTCAGCCACTGAAAAAAAGTGGGGAAGAACAGTAAAAACCCCTCGTCTAAGAACCTACATTTTTGAAGCTTGGAAACAACAAAAAAAGCAAATAATTAGGAAAAAATTTGCCAGAGGTTTGGAGAAATGTTGAAAGGAGCCCTCTGAAAAAAAAAAGATCTTTATTGACGAAAACGGCGACAAGAGGCCTCTCTTGACTTCTCATTTGTATTTTCGCCAAACCTCTGACAAAAAATTAATGTTCTCCAAACATAGGTATTTCAGCCGATTTGCCACTTTTGTCAAATTCACCACCTTACAAGGAGTGCTTCTTAACATCTCATTTTAATTTCATCTCTGGCAAAATTTTGCCAGACTCAGTTTCATTTTTGCCGTTGTATGAGTGCGCATTTTAAGACATTCTCTATTTTCATCAAATTCGCCACTTAACAGGGGGCCTTTCAGCTTGATATCTCATTTGAATTTTCGCCAACCCTCTGGCAAATGTTCGCCAAATGCCCCATTTTCCCCAGATTTGCCATTTTTGTCAAATTTGCCCTTTTCGTCAATTATTGAAGCAACTGGGCGCCTCTTAACATCCCGTTTGAATTTTCACCAATCCTCATTTTCGCCGTTGCGTGCATTTTTGGACATAAGTGCATTCCTCAGTTATTTTAAGACCGTGAGTAGTGGTCCGACCCTGGAAATCGAACCCATGGCCTATTGCTGGTTTACACTTGACGTCACGGCGCCCAGTGTTGGTGATCAGGAACAAAAGTGTCGTTCTCTCCTGAGAACTAAGAAAGTTCTACTAATCACCAACGTGAGCACCTTGTCACATGACTGCAAACTAAGCGTAAGAACGTCAAGAAATTCAGAAAAGGACATCAATTTTACATGGTTCGAATTAGCGCGTGGCTTGAATTAGAGAGGATTCGAGTTATCGAGAATGGACTAGCTGTACACTTTGTTGAAAGTTTTCTTTTTCCATCCCTTTCCTCCGGCCGAGCTGTCAGGTAGACAATACAATAGATTTTCTTTGAAGAAGAAGTTGCATAAAAATGTTCTAATGTGCAACTTGCTCTTACCCCATCCTTCTAAAACGGAGGAGCGTGATGAAATCAAAATTAATTGTTTTAGGAAACTGAATTCGACATGGCTGTAAAGCTAGGGAAGCGGTGACCGCGTGAGAGCAACGAAATCACAATAGGTCTGTCCTGCGGCTATACTAGAGACCCTAATAGCTTTTGGGACAAGGACGACTAAGAGTACGAGTTTTTCCCAAAACAAAGTATTTGACGCTCGTGAACCGGCGTCATTTTGACCGGTAAATGTGATAGCCGTCAGCATTCTATTACGAGTTTCAGCGAGAATGTCGTAGTGGCAGAAACAAGTTATCAAATGTTAGAAGTTTATCTTTTTGCGATCGGGAGGAGGCTTAACCTCCTTCAATTAAGATAACAGTGCTGCCTCTTGTGATGAATCAAAAGAACAATGAAGGTTTCCGGGATGTCTATTTGTTGAGAATACGCGTAAAAACCTTCATTCTAATCTCGTGATCGTACTTTTCCTCGTTCTCGAATCGAAAGGTCTCCACAAATATAATACGACAAAAAAAAAATGGTTATACATTATCCAGTTTCAGATCAATGAAAGCGGCGCATGGCAATACCCTTTGACACGCCCCTCTTCACCACGTCTTAAGAAACAACAAACGGAGGCGTATATGCATGAAAAAGTGGCATTTACCTTTGTTTTTAATTCAAAATCCCTCTTACATTATAGTGATATTATTTAAAACCTGTGAGTCCTCAGTCTACACCAAAGTCATCCTGAAAACTGAGTTCGAGCACCGTCAGAAGATCTTCTTGACAATTTGCCTAGTATGCAAATAACTTATACAAACCGTCCACAGGGTATAAATATATCTCATGAAAACTTTATGTATTAACGCTTTACTTTACGCGGCCACTTGTTTAGATGATCGTGTGAAAACATCTTTAGCCAAGCTTGATCAAAGCCCAGTAGCAGGTATAGGGGCATATGGTCTTTACGATCCAGCAGTTCCAGCGCCAGGAAGTTTTACAGCCTCTCCAACTGCAGCTAATTCTTGGGACTTTGACGCATGTGCGTATGCGTTTACAAACTCGTCTGCACACCCATTTCCGGACGAGACCTATAGGCACAAAAGGTTATAACTATTTCAGGTTATTCAAATCCGAAACTGATGAGCAGCTTCGAATTAGGGTAGTCAGTCATTATAAAGACAGACGTGTCCATTTTTTAAAATATTGTGAGATGCGTGGATAATTCTTGTACAGTGAGTGGCTAATAGATAAACGACAACCACTACCAGGGTCATACCCTGATACACAGAGTTGATACGACGCTTTGTGTTCCACAAAATTTTAAACACTTTTAAGAAGTTGTTTAAGGCCCGTCAACATGATTCCGGATATTTTTTTAAAAAGTTTTTTTTTTACACGAATAGGCCCTGTGAAACCAGTGAATCCCCCTGGCCGAAACCGCATCTTTTAGAAGTCACTGAATCGTTCTCTTTTTAAAATCCGATTCGTACTAGACGATTGAAACTGGATATTTTTAAATTCAACTACGTCAAAAACTGGAGTTTAGGCTAAAAAGAGAACTTGCAAATTTAAACTCGGGTGGTGGACAACAACAACCTGTTGTTCGACTCATCGGCCTCGTGCAAGACGGTTTTAGGTTAATTCGTCCTAAGCTTACAAGTGCCTAGTAGGACAACACACAGGCAGAACTGTGAAGCTGATCAAGGTTACTATTTTACGCCTGTAAATGGTTGGGTAAACGAATTATCCATCCATAGCTGTCCGATAAGCCTTTCCGGGTAATTTAATTTTAAACATATTAGGCAGGCCTGGCCATTGATTGAAGAAGAGTGGAAACTAGTTAGCAAATGTTGATTGAAGCAGCGTATTCTTGTCGATGGGTGAATCCAAACCGGGAACAACCAAACTGAATAAACGGAAATATTAGTATGCGTTTTCCTCTGCTCGGATCAATAGGTATGGACGGGCCATGGTTTAAGATTGAAAACACAAAAGTTGGCTTAAAACTATGGAAAAGTTATTCATGTTTCTGATTTTGTTGAATCTGTTTTAGATTAAAATAGCTTTCAGCATAGGGTTCTTTAAAGAAAGTGAAGATGCCACATGGTTCGTTCTTATAGTATTGTAAGGCCATCCAAACTTTTCATGCTGTTGACAGCGATCTGTTAAGTTGTTATAGCTTATTCAAGAACTTGATATCCATTTAATCATTTTATTACCTCTAGCCACCCTCTCTGGTACATCATCTACTTCATCGGACTGTTCCACATCGTCTTCCATTTGAGAAGCGTCGTCATTCTGTTTCTTTTCCAACTTCCGGATTCGGTAAATTGGCAACTTTGCGCATAGATCCTTCATCTCGCCGCTCAAGTCCGAACGGTCTCTCAGTTTGCCAACAACCTTGAAATTTTCCTCAGACGTAGTGGTCATTTTAGAATCGGTACTTTTCTGCACCTGTAGATGATGGAAACCAGCGCGAAAAATCAACGATTTCGAGTGCAGGAACAGTTATCAAAAGGTTGCACGGATCAGCAAGTTTTAACAAAGTAATAAATAAATAACTTTAGCGAATCTCTCCAATGTTGTTGGTAAAAGTGATTATAAACAATTTTTGGACGTGGTGATTTCCAGAATACTCAAGGTCAAGAAAAATGTTATCAGCCGAGCCGAAGGCCGAGGTTGATAACGCTTACATGTACCGAGATTATTCCGAATGTTGAAGGGAATAAACACACAGTTATGATGTTGCTCTTGGTATAATCATGCATTGCGCGCGCAACCTACAGGTTGGTTAAGACATTAATTCAGCCAAACACTAATTTTAACGACGTTTGTCACAGGTCCTCAGACACTTACCGATTGTAATTGTTTCAGCAAGTCAGCAGGTCGAGGAACGTTCCCGATGGAGTATCTTAAAAAGCAGCCCTTTGCCTTTGGCAATCGAATCATCGTTAAGTTCTGCAGTAAATTCAAGCCAATACGAAGCAAGGATCAATAGACAAATAAGTAATTATATCGAAAGTAACCGTTATCCGATTGAACAAAACCAACAAAACAAATTAAAGTAATAGTTTAAAAGTTTCAAATTTTTCTTTCGCTCTTCAATACCCTGGCAGCGAACTGATATTACAGGATGCTGTATAGGCTAATCAAGAGATTTCTTTGTAGAGGAACTCCACTATAGCACGCACGAGCGGAGCACCACAGCTAAGTAAATTTGGTTATCTATCCATCCGAAAAATTTGGGTAGGCAGGTGACCGTACGTCCGTCCGTCCGTCCGCACCAGAGGGCAACCAACGTGAAATCTCACACATATGGCTGGTGTGAGAACTTACAACCTGATAATGCACATCCATATGGTGATCAATACACAGCTGTCAAAAACAGGGTATCCGCTGATCAGTATCACATGACCGTATCGCGGGCTCAGATGTCAACCTATCGAGGTTGCGAGTTTTTTTAAGTTATCCGCCAATAAGTCACTTGCTTTCAGCTGATTGCAGGCTCAACTCCAAGTGGATTTATTTTCAATACATGTAGTTACAAGTTTATTGTTTGAAGTAAATTATAAATTTATTAACGCGAGCTTGGTCTTCAGCCTTGGCAAAATGTATATATTATTCTCTTGGTTTTAAGCACTCCCCATAGTTTTGGTCATACACTGAGCGGTTTGAAAGCTTTTGGAGAAATGTTCTGGAATGGTTTCTGCAACGACAGAGTTTTGATTTTGATGCAAAAATGCGGGATTAGCTAAAAGAGCTTTATGTTCCCGTCAGAAAAAAAATGCTGTTTTGTTGCTATTTCAGAGACGTCTTCGCAAAACTGTACACTGATTATTTCGGATTTTCAACGTTTTATTTTCTTATTTTTTTTATTTTATTTTTTTATTTTCAAGTTTTTGCGCGAAAAAGTCAGAAAAAAACCAAATATTTGAATCGTATCAAAAAATGATTTCAGTTCTTTGTCAAAACAACAGAAAAAAAGACTCCAAATGTAGATCAGTTCGACTTGTTTGATCTTTTATGTTAGTTACTGACCTTGTTAAAGTCGCAGATATAGTCTGCTTTCTTCTTGCCCGACGAAGCAAGAGAAAAGGTCTCGGATTGCTTGTTAGCATCAACTTTGACACTCTCGTACATATCTTTGGATACCTTGAATGTATAGGCCTGCGAAAAACACGTGTAATAAATTGATTAAAATGAGTATCTCAGTCGTCAGTAGTATTTATACCAGACGTAGTTAATCGATAAAAATCGATATCGGAAATCAATCGATATCACCGATATTAATCGATTTAATCAGCCGATTAATATTGATTGATATTGGAAATCGATGGAAATCGTAGTCACAGAAAAAATAATTTATTGATTAGTATCGATTAACAAAATCGATAACAATCGATAAAAAAATAATCGATTTCTATCGGAAAATCATCGATATTAATCGAAGTCACAAGTTTTTTTCTTTATCGATATCGGAAATCAATATTCATCGATGACTGATAGTTTACCATCGATTATTATCGATTATCGGTTTATCGATTAACTACGTCTGGTTTATGTTACCACTAATACTTCAGAGTCATTACTTACGCTATGGTGTAGTGGATACCTTACTTTTCAAATCAAAACATAAGGCACTTAAACTGGACTTGAAAATGAGATCCTTAGCCTTTTATTCGCCTTAAAATAATCCCTGTTTACAGGCATAATAATTAGATTTGCGTGGCTGACAAAAACGCGTCCATTAAGCATCGATAGTGCAGCCCGAACAGGCCGCAGGATAAAATATTTAGTAGGAACGTAAACGCCATGGCGTTTTTTGAGACAGAAAGGCGGGCCGAAAGGTCAACTTAAAGTGTCACGGTGAAAACGTAACGCAATATATATATTTTTAACTTAATTACCTTTTGCCCACTGTCCGCGTAACTGGTAAGAGTCAATTGGGCGATCAGCAAAAGTAACAGCATCAAGCGAGCCATCGTGATTCTAAAATGTCGAAGCTTTCTTATTTTTTCGTATCCAGCTCAAGAGAACCTCAGCCGATTGATGCAGCTACGGTCAAAGCAGGTTCTTTTATGCAAGCCTGGCCATTGTGTTGACAAAACTTGAAAATTTTTCGGACACCGTTTTTACTTCCTGTTGTCAGTATATTTCGTACGGTTTAGCTCAACAAGTTTTAATTTGTTAGTATTTGTGACAACGGAAGCCATTTCTCGACAAGTTTTATTTTGTATTAATACCAGCGGAAGCCATTGTTTTATAAATATTGTAAAAGAAAATGAAATTACAAAAATATTTTAAAAAATGGTGTGAAATTGTCATAAGAAATTAAAAGTGAGCGGGTGTCGTTTTCTGAGATATTTAAAGTTCCTGTATATGTTCCTTGTATATGGAGCCCCGTCTTTATCCTAAAATTCTGCGAAAGTATACGGAAGCTGACATTGGTATAACACGAACCACGACATCAAAAGCCTTCGAAAGTGGAATGGAAACGGTTTATTTCAGCACGACAACTTTGAGCAGACACTTGACAAATTATGTGCGCTAAAGAAATAATGCAATAGAATTCTTGATTTACAGCATTGAAATAAACGGGTATTAAAGGCAAGGATATTCTTATTCAACAGACTAAAAGACCGTCAAAAAGAAGAATCTCGAGACCACATTCAATGTGCTTTTTTCTTTACGTACACTCTGCAGTTGGGAAAAAATGGATCTTAATCAGTTTTTTTCTCTGTATACCTATATTTCGTTGTACTTTTCGTAAACGGAATGGCTGAACTTCTGCCATTCGTTATTTGCTTTCCATTTTTTGTCAAAGTTGCTGAGCATTTGGAACCATTGGGATCGAACTGGAAGTTAATAATTTAAGTTAATATCCCACCTTCATTACCGTCTTCGCGCGGATCGCGCTAGCGCTTGTAGCCCTAACGAGTTTATAGTACGAACTTCACTCTGAGATGAAATGAAACTCATTCCAGTATCATAAGTCGTGTCTCAGTCGTCGTGTGTCAGTCTTTTTGACATTTGGTTTTGCCGGTTTAAGGTATATATCATACATGGTAAAAGTCAAAGAAAAAAAGTTCTTAACGAGTTCTATCTTTAATCATATATTACCTTGAATGATATATACCCTAAACCGGCAAAACCGAATTCTTGTGCACAACTAGTATAAACCTTCCCGTCATCAAAGACAGGGGTTCGAACAGTTTTCGTCAACATCGATCGCCGACAATCAGTATGTTTTTAATTTAGTTGATCCTTATGAATAGATATTTCATAATTGTTTTTTTCTAAATCTCTTTTATTCAGGGACACCCAACAATCTAATGATATAATGAAAACACTCTTTAGGCTATCCAGAGTACTTTTAGATCTCTAGAAATGCATTCTAAGCGGCGCTATCAAACTTGAACCTGTTCGGTCATCCTAGGAAACCTGAGTCTTTTCGAAATTACAGGTGGCTTCAGTATTATTTTTCCGAAAATTTTAGTTGCAGTTTAACATACTACGAAAGTGAGAATTTTTCGGATTCCTCTCTCCATCACATTTTTGAATTCGAAAATTTTAGGTTTCCTTTTTTGTACCAAAGCTAGCCTAACTTGGGTAGTGAAATGTGAAAAATTAAAGTTCACAAAATCTACGGTACCGTATTTTTAAGATAAATGGAGGAAGATACCTTCGTTGATTTGAAACCTCATCGTTAACAAATTATTAAATCTAAAAAAAGGACGTTCACAAAACGTACAAATGGCTTTTGTAGGTTATTTTTAACTCATTAAAAAAAATTCTTTGCTGGCCGCCAAAAAACGATAACTCTTTTTATCTTTGGAAGGAACATATTATAATAACTCTTTTTTTGCCCCCTGCAAAATTCTACTGATATAAGGACACTGAAATTTCCGAATTTCTTTGTAAGTTTTTGCGGTTAATGATAATTTGATACAATTATGTTAAACTTGTAAATACTACTTCAGGGATAAGAGTTAGGAATCCAAATTTTGAATTAAACAAAATAACGTTTCAAAAAGAGCCCTGAACTTTTAGGTGGCGCAATCTGATCTCGTTACCAGGATATATAACGTTCTCTTCTTTCCAGCTTTCTCAGTTTAACCTAAACTGCAAACTAATGTGCAACTGAAAACTTGAGTTAGTGATTTTAAGCGAGTGAAATGCCAAAAAAATCGGCTTCCCCTTTAATTCCCTCACAATTAATTACGAGAGGTATCTAAGTTGAAAAGAAGAAACCTAAAAGCATGCCAGTTTCTAATTCCCAGTGATAAAAAGTTATAATAATGGTGGGATGAAAACATGTGGAGTTAATGCCTTATTGCCTTCAGTCTGGTTGACTAGACTGACGACTGTGTTGTTACGAACCCAAGAATAATTTGATTCATGGCTTTATAAATATTCCGTCTTTACATAAATTTATTTCGACATTGATGAAAGCAGTTGAAACAAACACTGAATTCTAACAAGATCTAGTAATGTTTTCACAACGAGAAAGTAATTGGCTTTTGTCAGGCTATTTTTGTGAGAAACAAATGAATCTTTTTTTGTTCGCAGCCAAAATGATACCACTGTATTTGGTTTCGACCCTTGACTGTCTGAAACACCTTTCAGAAATACATGTATTCGCCCACCCGCTAGTCTGCTACACAGCCGTTTTTAGTGTCGTCACGCAACGCTCCTCCCCACAAATTATAAAAAAAATTAATTTTCATATCGCTCCTTTCCACTACCTTCTTTATTGCTGACATTACTGCTTGCCTTTCTTCAACGAAAACAAGGTTAATTGCTTAGGTGCGGAGAAAAATTAACGTATTTAAGAGGAAAAGCTACTTCGCATTGGAAGGATAATTTCATGGTGTTTGTCTACTTCAAAACGTTTATATATACTCCGTTCGACGGTACGAGTCTTAAGTCGTTATCGACTTAAGACTCTGTTAAGCAGTTTATGTTCTCGAGCTTCACTTTTTCACGATCACTTCAAGAAATGAAATTTTTAATGCGCAAAAGTTTCTGATCAATTTTTTAACAGATTTGTATTTTTTTTGTTTTCGTGTACATGTCTAAGCAATTCTTCATTAATTAGTTTACTTATTTAAATTCGGTCATAATGTTTGCTCTCTTCGTGAAAAGGTTTAAACATTTTGCCGGATGAGTTCAATGGTAAAATAGAATAAATGCTTCCTTAAAGAAAAGATGTTTGATCGCAGTGGAATTAAGACAATCTTCCTTTTGCCTCCAGCGAAGTTAAAATTGAACAGCTTGCGAACATTTTCATGTTCATAATCTCATGCAAATTGACATTGAGTGTCTTCTTTTAGTTGTATAATTACATTTTCTCTTCCCATCTTTGCTGATCTGTATAAACCTATACAGGGTGTAAAAAATTGCCCCACTCTGGCGAATTTGAGTTCATGATGGTGGAAAGCGTGTGAAATGTCGATTCAGTTGAGAGTAACAAATATTTTCCCTTTAATTCACCTTTCATGAGTATAGTCATTGTCGAAAATATAAAACAGGTTAAAAACAAAAAACAAAAATAAGATAAGTAGCCTGAGTTTGTGTTAGATTGATTTTCAAAATGTGCTTCTGCCAAATAAAAAACGAGGAGTATCTAGTGTTGATGGGAGTTATGCTTCATTGCCGACAACGTGGACGACCACACAGAGACTATTGTTAAGAAGTAACAGATCACTTATTTGGTAATTCTCGCTTATTTCGTCTTTAAAAGATATCATATTTTGTGGTTCGATGAAGGTAGGCACCTGGTGTTTATAGGAAGCCTATCCGTCGAAAAGTAAATCTAAAGGAAATGAGGTTTTCACCACAAAACCAAAACTGCTTTTAATTTGTAGACTTTTTTTATTTATAAGTTGAATTTTCATTTTCTTTGCTGGCCGCCAAGAAATGATAACTTTTTCTACCCATGGAAGTGAAAAAGCATCTGATAAATACGTTTTCAGCCTCTGCAAAGTTTTACTGATATTGTACACTGAATTATCCATTTCGTTGTACTATAGGTTTTTGTGATAACGGGTAATAAATAAATAATTATGATCTAGCTGCTGTTATTAACAACTTGGTGTTTTACTGCACCAAAGACAGAACTGGCTAGAAAACCAGATTTTGAAATTAGACCAATTTAATAACCTTTAAAACAAGGCCTTCTATTTGCTGTCGCACGCTTTCGCCCCTGCTGGTTTTTTTTCTGTCTGAAAGGAAGTAAAAATGGTCGAAATTGGCTCGTACTCCTTGGTCATGGGGCTCGCTGACGTACAAGTGCTTACCAACAACTTTTTAGTATTAATTGAAAACATTGTTTTTACTCGCTGAAACTCCCCTATATTTTCTTGGATTTCGAAATTCCTTTTCTAGCTTTATTTATCAATTTGAGTCACCGGAGCGAGATAAGCTCTTAACTAATGCAGGGGCGGATCCAGGATTTTTCTTAGGAGGGGGTGCACTCGTCTCTTGTTCTACTTCAACACGAATAAACCACATAGTTTTTTTTTTTGCAGAATACCAGTTGTATTAGAAAACCGCAGGTCATCTCGGGAAGGGGGGTGGGGGGGTGCGCACCCCCTGCACCCTCCCCCTAGATCCGCCCCTGTAATGAAAAATCACTTAAAAGTAGAATTATATTACCTTTTTAGACTCTGATGTAATACACGAAGATAAAAACTTTACATTACTCAAAAGAATTCTAAATGGAACTACATTTTAATATAGAGAGGAATTCTGATTTACTCCGTTAAGTTAATTCAAAATTATAATTACCTCTATCTAGGTAGTCGATGGATCACGTTGTTTTCTCACTTTTCTTATTTTTCATATGCCAGATTTGCTGGCAAATAACAAATAAAACTCGTGAAAAATTTCTGTGTGGCATTTTTACCGAAAAACAATAATTTTCACTATTAAAATTTCTACCACTTACCGTTTCTGCGAACTTAACCACAGGTTATGATTCAGTAAGCGAGTGAAATGTTGAAAAAATCTTTCTCCTTTTATCCTCCATTCACGATGCTTGATTACCGAAGGTAGCTAAATCAATAAAAAAGAAGTATGTCAGTCAGATTTCAATTCCCGTCGATAAAAATGGAGAAAAAAAGGACATGAAAACATGTGCCTGACGTTATATTACCTTCAGCGTGGCCTATGACTATTTCATCAGCTGTTTTGTTTTGACTCTTAACAGGACATCTTTGGCTCCTGCTCTTAATGGATAACGGAATGTATTTAGTAATTCTTGCATACAGTGTTCCGTCTTTAAAAAAAGGGAAAAAATATTGCATTCTTTTTTAGGTTGATGAAATTAAATACAAGTTCTAAAAAATCCAGTTATATTTTCACAAAAAAGTAATTGGCTTTCGTCAGACCGTTTCTGTGTGTCATAAAAAATATTTTGCTGACAACCAAAAATTAAAACCATCTTATTTTCGTCCCCAAAAATGAAACTGGCAGCGTTTCCGAAATATATTTATTCTCCTTCAGGGCAATTTTACTAATATGACAGTGAAATATACATCTCTCGTTGAGATTTCTGCATAGTTAACAAAAATCAAGACTGTATAAATTTAATTTAATCCAGCTTGTAAATAACTAGTTATTGTATGTGCCAATGTTGGAGCTCGATGTGTTCTTACACAGCTGATCAGATTTTTTTTCTGTGAGCGTTATTAATGCGAATCTTGCATTTCAATTATAGGTGTCTCACTTTTTCAGCCCAATAGTTTCCCCTTACTTGTTTCAAAAGAGAAAAAACTGGTAAATCTCAGTGGGCACGATGGCCAAGCAGAAAAGAAAATATGCCATGTGAGAAAACAGCACGGTGCCAATTTAAGTCTCGGTAACAGGTAGGTATTAATTATGCATTGTACACTAGAAGAAAACGAGATGTTAAAGACCGGAAATCTTCATACAAACCCTCAGTATATAATTAATGCAGCGGAAAAAGTCTCAGCAAAACTTGCTAAATTGGGACAAGGTTCTTCTGTCAGACCTTACAACCATTTTTTTAGGAAAAGGGAGAAAGACATTACAAACAGCGTTTTTAGTTGTTCTTTATGAAATGTATGTGACTTAGCACCTAGTTCTACATTAAAAATAAATAATTCCACTCAATATTTACAAAAGTGAAGTAAACATTGTAACCATCCTCCACATTCCCCTACTGACTGACTAGAGGTTAATACAGTTTGTGAACTACAGGTATCACTATAGATCGCAACTTTCTTAACAAATTAAGAACAAGATTATAGGACAATAGTACTGTCAGTTTAATTATTCTTAACTTGCCCAAATATCGCTAGATGCGAATATGAAAACATCATCTAAACGTGATGTGAGAAATTGGATGAAATTTTCAAGGATTTCGAATTCGTTTTCCAGCCTCACCTGTTTAGGTACTGAAGCCGGATAGCCTGAAATGGTGTCAGTTGGATTTTTCAAATAGGTGCACCTCTCGCAAATTAAATAAGAAACAACGAGGATCGAGTATTTGATGATGATGATAATTTTACGCTTCGATGCGAACACGTGGCCGACCATACATTGTACATAGACTATCAGCTTCACTTTTTCACGATCACTTCGAGAAATGAAATTTTTAATAAGCAATAGTTTCTGATCAATTTCTTAACAGATTTGTTTTTTTTTTTATTTGTTTCCGTGTACAAGTCTGAGCAATTCATTCATTAATTAGTTTATTTATTTAAAGTCGGTCATAATGTTTGCTCTCTTCGTGAAAAGGTTTAAACATTTTGCTGGATGAGTTCAATGGCGATATAGAATAAATGCGTCCTTAAAGAAAAGATGTTTGATCGCAGTGAAATTAAGACAAGCTTCCTTTCGCCTCCAGCGAAGTTAAAATTGAACAGCTTGCGAACATTTTCATGTTCGTAATCTCATGCAAATTGACAATGAGTGTCTTCTTTTAGTTGCATAATTACATTTTCTCTTCCCATCTTTGCTGATCTGTATAAATCCATACGGGGTGTAAAAATATGCCCCACTCTGGCGAATTTGAGTTCATGATGATAGAAAGCGAGTGAAATGTCGATTCAGTCGAGAGTAACAAATATTTTCCTTTTAATTCACCCTTCATGAGTATAATCATTGTCGAAAATATAAAACAGCTAAAAAAAAAGAGCAAAATTAGATCGAAGAAACCTGAGTTTCTGTCAGTTTGATTTTCAAAAATGTGCTTCTGCCAAATAAAAAACAACGAGGAGTATATGGTGTTGATGGGAATTTTATGCTTCATTGCCAACAACGTGGAAGACCACACATAGACTATTGTTAAGAAGTTAAGATTACTTATTTGGTAATTCTCTCTTATTTTGTCTTAAAAAGATACCATATTTTGTGGTTCGATGAAGGTAGACACCTGGGCCCAGTTGTTCGATGGCCGATTAGCGCTTAAGCCCGGGTTTCACTTTCTTGTGTTCAAAAGCATTTTGTCGGATAATTTTTTCTGTTATTTTTAGAGTTTTCAATCATAAACTTGTAGACAAAAGAATTAAAACTGAAATTCTTTTTAAGCTTTGAAATCTGAATGCAAATCTGACACTAACCCCGGATTATCTTAACCCAGCTTTGAACAACTCGACCCTGGTGTTAATAGGAAGGCTCTCCGTCGAAAAGTAAATCTAAAGAAAATGAGGTTTTCACCGCAAAACCAAAATTGCTTTTGTAGACTTTTTTTATTTATGAGTTGAATTTTCATTTTCTTTGCTGGACGCCGAGAAATGATAACTTTTTCTACCCATGGAAGTAAAACAGCATTTGATAAATACGTCTTCAACCTCTACAAAGTTTTGCTGATATTGTACACTGAATTATCCATTTCATTGTACTGTAGGTTTTCGTGAGTACAATAACGCGTAACAAATAAATAATTACGATAGAGCTCTTTAGCTACTGTTATTAAGAACTTGGTGTTTTACTGTACCACAGATAGAAACTTGAAAACCAGATTCTGAAATTAGACCAAAAAACCTTTCAAAAAAGCCTCCTATTTGCTGTCGCACGCTTTCGCCCCTGGTAGTGTTTTTTCATGTCGGAAAGGAAGTAAAAATGGTCAATCCGATGGAGAAGATGGCGGAAGCAGACACTAACAAAATCTGCCAAGGGCGGAAAAGGAAAGGAAAAACTTCAACGGAAAACAAACATAAATTTGCTCGCCGAAAGGCACGTGCTCCAAGTTCTTGGCCCATACATACACCAAATAAAAAAATAATAATAAAAATAAAATAAATAACGCCAAAAGCAGTAGTAGAAATAACAATAATAACGGGAGCCAATTAATTTTCCTCAGCTGAAAACACAAATCTCCTTTCCCCTCCCCAGAGAAAAGCGGAAGTCACAGTTGCGTGCGAGGCTGCGAACAAAGGCGCCATATTTAAAGATAAAAGCAAACAAGCCATGTTAGTCAAATGATTATTATTAACGATACAATGTTTCTCTGCACGACGACAATCGCTTGATCCAATCCAAAAATGTCCCGAGACGCTTTCTCTGGGGCTAAGGTGCCTGAAGTTTACGATGACAGCGTGGCAACAACGTTAAAAGTGAAAGGTAAAATCATTTCCGAGAAAATTGTACTGCCGGCCTGCTTTGGTAGAAGTCCTGTGAGGCCAGTCTTATTCTACAAGATAATTATCACTACCTTCCAAATCTTTAATAACTATAACCTTTTCTAGTCATTGTTGGTAAATTAGCAGTTTTTTTTATGCTTGAATCTTTCGTTGAGTGATCGTGAAAGGAGAACTTGATCACGATTCAAGTTTCGTCTTAAAATTGTTATGATCTCGATCAAACGTTCTCGAACCTCTTAGCGTCGATCTTGTGTACATTCCAATATTGCCTACTCTGCTCCAAAACACGCCGTTCGCACAAATCGAAATTTGCTATTTTTTTACCATCGGGAGTTTTTCTCAATAAAAGCTTAAATATGTTAAACTTATATTTTAATTGGAAAAGGTACTGTTATCGCTGTCTGCGAAATCGTGATCTGTGATGTTATAGATGCGAAAATAATGTTACGAACGAAACTGTACGAAGCGGTATTGAATGTTAAATATTCAAAGAGATGGCTTTTGTATTCCTACCTTTAACGTTGTTTACCAGCAGTATATTTCCATAAACGAAAAGTCGTTTGGGGGCCGGTATAATCCTATTATATTACCATGATTGAAATTGATGTTGTTTTTTCAGAATTCATTCGATTTGTCGTTTATTATGTAAAAAAAATATAAGCTTACATTTGTTTTTATAAAACATATAAACTCCTTTCAAAATTTAATCGTAATGATTAATTATAGTAAGCTGTGTACAAATTTATAGGAAAATCTATTGAGAGAATTTTATGTAAACTGAGCAAAAGTGAAATTTTAAGGTTTCATTCAATCATTCATATTGCCATGGAAATAATGAAAACGTAAAATTTTACCTGTCAATCAAGACCAAAGAACAAAAATCACTAGTCCAATAGCAAAATCCACTAACCCCAGGCTATCAGACACTACTTTCTTTGCACGCTGAATAAGACAGTGTCTGTTTTAGAGAGATGTTCGTCTTATAGAGAGTCAACTAAAAGAAGTAAAGACAGGCAGAGACCACCGCTAAGTGTCACTTTTACAGAAACTGAGATCCCTGTCTCTCTGTTTAGAGAGAGTTGACCATATGTACAGTCAAATCCCGCTTTACAGATACCCGCTAAATACAGACACCTCATTATTACGGATTGTTTTCTTTGTTCCCGGGGAAAGCCCTTACATTTTCTCACCTGGGCACCAGCTGTTAATGTGGACAACAGAAACTTGTTTTTTCTCCAATCAACAGATTCTTATAAAAAGTCAACCTCGTTAATGCGGACACTTCATTATACTTGTAAACTGTGCACTGTAGTTAGACCTTTCCTTTTGGAAGGTATACAGACCTTCAGTTGACAGCATCTTGATATTCTTAGCACTGTGAAAAAAATTTAAAATAAATAAGTCAATACTTATAAATTAATAACTAACCCTGATGTTATTTATTAATTTCCGTTTGAGCAGCGTAGCAAGGATAAGGGACTGTTTTTTCAACAACCAACACTGAAACCAGTAGTTCATGCCTTTATCACTAGATAGCTGTAACCCATTACTGTCCAGTCAGTCAATGATTTATTTTTTAAGTTGTTACTAATTAGCAATTAATGAATTTGGCTGAGTAGGATATGAAGAATTAAGCAGACCTTAGAGGGTGTTATCCACCTCCGCCTTCAGCCTCTGTGGATAACACCCTTCGAGATCTGCTTAATTCTTCATATCCTAAGAAAGCCGAATTCATTAATTGCTTTATTATTCATTCAAAATAATTCCTAGTTTAAAAACATAGCTAAAACATGCTTACCTGCATCGATGTTAAGTTTACCTTCGATAGTGTACGTTTAGGTTTGTCCAGCTCCCAAAAAAATATTCTCCAAAAGGCAGATGTCACCCTCCAAGCTGTCTTCTTGCTGTTTTTGCTATGTTTTTAGCCATTATTTTGCCTAGTTCCAGCTGTTGTTCTTACTCTTGAAACAAGTGAAGTGTCTGCCATTTTAGTTTTCACAACGAAAACAACTCAACCTCATCCCCAGGTCTTCTTGGTTAACAGTGCATTAACCTGTAGAAGGCTGCATTTTTTATGTCATTTCCTGGTTAAAAACAAAATTCTTCCGAATTTGGTCATCATTAACTGGTTATGGTGAATTATGCGTGTGCTTTTAGCCAATCAGAATGAATAATAATAACCTATAAAGCACTCAACGGGTTAGCACCTGCCTACATTAACCCATTCGCCCCTGAACCGCCCGTAACCGCCCGTGCAGATCCATGTCCTTTCTACCCTTTGTGATGTCATCAGTTTTAACGGTCAAGGACAACTTTGCCTGCTAACTTGTGCAGATCTTTCAAACCACACCAGAATGAGCACAATTCAGTCAGAGGATACCGGAGAAAGAGGCAAAAAAACCATGTAACATTGACCTGAAAATCTCCATGAAAATCTTGTTCCATTGCCCACCTACCTTTCCTTTCACCTAATCCTAAGATTCTAAAAGCTTTCCTAAAAACTATTCCCACCAAAATGAAGCCTACTAAATGCCCAGCAAGAGAAAAAAAAAATGAGGCAAGAAAAGCGAAAAAAGAGGGGAGGAGAGAGAGCGAAAAGTAAAAGTCAAGACTGCAGTGTCACTTTTAAACCCAAAAACTATGTCGAAATTTTGCTTTCTGCGCATGCCCGAACTTCGCAAGCTGATATTTTGCATCTGGATCAACCGGTTTGTGGTAAGTTTTAGCTCTTTATAGCACGACAGTGACCAGAAAACCACTTGACTAGCTTCAAAACGCGTTTTTCGGCAAAAACTCCAGGAGCGAATGGGTTAAAGATGTGCTAAAGCCATGTGTACCACCCAGGACCTTGTGATCCTCAACATGGAACCTACTTGAAGTACCATCAGTTAATTTAATTACCGATGACCAATTAGGCCTTTCTCTTTTGCAGCACCTCATTGGTGGAATTCGCTTAATAATAATAATAATAATTTATTACATTTAATATAGGGCTTTAACTATTAAAATATTCTAAAGCGCTTTACAATATGTACAAGAAAATAAATATATACACTAAATGGACAGAATTAATAATAGTAATAAGAATATAAAATTACAAATTAAAAGCTTTCTTAAAAAGATAAGTCTTCAACTGTACTTTAAAAGAATCAATGTCATACAGTTTCTAAGGCTAGATGGCAGAAATAATAATAGTAATAAGAATATAAAATAACATTATTAAAAGCTTTCTTAAAAAGATAAGTCTTCAACTGTACTTTAAAAGAGTCAATGTTCCTACAGTTTCTATAATGGCAAAGCATTCCATACTATTGGTCCAGCATGGAAAAAGGCTCGATCGCCAAAAGTCTTCCATGTCACCTTAGGGATTACAAGCAATGTTTCAGAATCAGACCGCAGGCTGTATCTAGTTCTAGGCTTTACAACAAGTAGTTCAGATAAATATTGTAGGGCCAGGCCGTTCAACGTTTTAAAAACTAAAAGCACAATCTTAAATTCTACTCTCAATTTCACCAGCAACCAATGAACCGGAGTAATATGGGCAAGCTTAGGAATTAAGCATGTAACCCGAGCGGCTGCATTAAGAACTTTTTGAAGTCAGTCATATTGATATTGAGGAAGCTTATACAAAAGAGCATTGCAATAATCTAAATGTGATGTAACAAAAGTATGAATTAAACACTTTGTTGATTCTGCAGACAGATATTTCCTAATTTGCCTAATATTATAAAGCCCCCTAAATGCCTTACTACACACCTTTCCTATATGAGTATTCATAGACATATGGTTATCAAACCATGTGCCAAGATTTCTAACATGCTTAAGGGGTTGAATGTCACAGTCACCAACTTTAATTGAAGCCGTGGTGAAAACAATTTAAAGCTGCGTGTTAACCATCAGTTTTTTGCTCCATCGCTCTATAATCAGAAAACCCAGCTGATCTTGATATATTTAGACCGAAGATAAAATGTACAATGCTTTTTAGCAGCTCGCTTTCTTTGTGTGAGATGATGTACCTGATGGACATAGTAAAGTTTTGGGGGGGTATTCAAATTACAGAAGAACCATATTCAATACTACTCATAAAAAAATGTTTTTTTGGCCTAGTTAAAATGCTAGTACAGGTACATGCTAGCTACAGCTTGCCCGATTGACAAGCTTTGAAACTGATTTTCTTTGCACAAGGATTGGACCCATGCAAAACCTCCATTCAGGAGGGCAGGGCTATTCCGCAACCAAATAAAAAAAGTGAGACTGACAATAATTGTCAATTATACAAGATTTTGTGTTTTAAGTCAAAAATCAGAATGTTGACAAAATAAGAACTGCTGAGAATTTTTACAAGTACAGTAAAATTTTTAGCAATGCTCACCGGTAACCTTCATTAGGAGAAAATCATAAACATATTTTTTTTTTTTATAATTATTATTTAATCTATTTTAATTATTATGTAAGATTACTTCAGATCAGAGTACATGTTCTTACTAAATGTTTTATTTTTGACATGCTAAGCCTTGTATTTACTTTTTTTATTCCTGATTTTAGTCACATGAAGGCTCAATCAATCAAAGAACTCCATAATGTGCTGAATTCTCAAGGGAATATGATATCTGGAAAAGAACACATTCCTCCATTGTCAAATGCAAGTACATGACTGTTGTAACATTACTATAAAATAATAAAATAAAATATTAATTGTGCTGCACCTTATTTGGGACCATGGAATAATAACAATAAGATCAAATCTAAACTGAAGAGTTACTGTACATGTATTTTATCAAGGCTGTGTGCGCTTAGGAAAATTGAAGAGCGCTAGCTATAGCCCAGTGCTCTGAACCCGTAAAATCTACGAAGCTAAATATAGCATTATTGTTTGTATCTAAAAGGTAAGATTGTCTAGCTAGTTGCCCAGGAGCAAAAGGTGGGTGCCTGTGGCCACCAGGCTCTGCTAGAGTGCAGCCCTGTTTTGAATTCTCTGGCCAGGTTAATTTACATTTCAGCTATAAATCCTCCAATATATTTTATAAAATAACTAAGATAGTACGTGCAGTATTATGGTGAAAAAGACCAGAGAAAGTTTTGATTCGAAAATTGTTTTCTGATGTACTAGCTTTGTACGGAAACAGTCTTCTGCCTTTGCTAACCACAGCGGCACTGAGAGAGCAATCAGAGGCAGCATTCACAGGCTACTTGTTTCTGCTGCATGTGTACAGAGTCATCGGGCAGCGTAAGGTTACCGTTTTAATAAAAGCGGGAAATTTTAAGTTATTGAGGGTCTGATTTACCAAGAGTATTTAAATTAATTTGAAATAAATGTACGTTGGAAATCATGACAGAAGGAAATCAGTTTTTGTATGGTTCTAGTTAGCGCGAGGTTCCAGTTAGAGGGGGTTTAAGTTACCGGGAGGTGACTGTACACTTTGTTGAAAGGTATTTTCTCCTTCTCTTCCATCGCCCTGGCTGAGCAGCCATGTTAACAATGCAATAAATTTTCTTAGAAGAAGAATCAAAAAAATTATAATGTGGTTAGGAGACAGTGTAGGCAACTTGCACATCTCCCATAATGCACATGATTTGCCCCCCAAAATTTTGTATAAGCATTGTTTCAATTTCTCTTGGAACAGCTGCAATGCCCAGGGGAAATAAAAACAAAGGTTATGCAAAATTTTGGGGGGCAAATGACCTACATTATGGGAAATGTGCAAGTGGCACATATCTGTTCCGTCGTTTTATGGTGTTTTGAATAAAATGCACTTGGATTAGCTAGCGACATGGAATTCAGGAACTTCTGGAGCTTAGACAAAATTCCATATCCAACGATTAACTTTTTTTGTAGAGACTATATTGTGTTAAAATTAAAATAAACAAATGAAGATGTCAACTGCATTTTGTTGTGACATAAACAAAAAACAAGTGCAGTGCAAATTCATTTCTGGGCAGCAATATTTAAAATACGAAGTACAAGAGCAGGCATCTAAAACTACACTATAGAACCCGAAACAAAGGCCCGTTTCTCCAAAGTTTCAGTAATTTACCCTGGCCCTGAAAGCTGTAATTAGTTTTGCAGATTATATTATAAACCTATCAGTAGGTAAAAGGGACAGGTTCACGGTTCAGCACATGCTCATTTATCAAAATGCTATTTTTTCGGCCAGGACATGTTGTATCGTCTATACAAGCAATATGATCATGTCATTACATTGTCAAAGAACCAAGAACCAATCTGCACACTTTCCTGGCAGTCAGTTGATCAACTTATGTGCAAATAGCTGTAAATTAATCAGTTATGGAATAAAACGTTCAGGTCAACAAAAAATTTGTGGATTATGCCAACACTACCAATTATTTCGAGTTTTTTCTGTGATTTTAGTACTCCACCATCCTACTTTAGGTTACACTTCTACTTTGAACTCGCTGAGATTGCTAAGATATATGTGAGTGGGATTATTAACCAATAGAATAAATAAAAAGTAATTAACTTAATAAGCATGTGCTTAACCGTGAACCTGTCCCTTTAACTACACAAAATGGAATGGTATATTACCCGGTAGGTTAGACCTTTGCTTTTATTATTTACATTTTGACTTTAATATTTGGCTTCAGACCCAAAAAATTACCAGGACTTTCCAGACATAAGACCCAGGTCTGCTGGTAACCCCCCCCCCCCCCCCCCCCTTCTATACCCCTTACCCTATTAAGATCTGAATCAGAATTTCACACACTATTTCAGATGGACGTCCTATATCCTCGAACGTGTACTGTGATACATGACACATGGCGAACAATTTCATTATCTCATACAACATGGCCGTCGCGCATGCGAATTGCGTCACTATTTTGACTTAGATTTAAAATTGACTACTATAGAAAATATGATAGCATACAATAATGCTCTTTGTCTGTCCCCCCAAAATTTGCATAAGCATTGTCTTCAGATTCTCTTGGGACCATTTTAACTCCCAAGAGAAACTGAAGACAATGCTTATGCAAAATTTTGGGGTGACAAACAAAGAGCATTATGGTATATTATGGTATTTTCTGTAGTGGTCAATTGCCGTACAGAAAAATTACAAACAAAATTATGGAAATTTCCCTTACCGCGTTAGAAGTTGTCCTCTTCCTTCTAAACAATTTCTTTGTTCTCAAGTCCAAAGATCCAGTTTTTAAGATGGGTGTATATATAATGTGTTTCTCTTTGAACAGGAGTTTTTCCAAATACACATCGCATAGCGAGTTCCTAACGCCATTGGAATTTGTTCTTTTTTTCGCAAAAATCCGCCATATGCTCCTTTAAATGTTGCTACAGCAGTACAAGGGCGCTGCAGCAAAACAGCGAATGACTACTCCCATGTTTCTCGTGTTTGAGGTCCAAAGAATTGATTCGAATGATCAGATGCTGTAAATTATTTGAAATCAAAACATTGGGCTTAAAAGCCTTTTTTCACGGTATTCAGTGAAAACGAAAAACAACAAAAATCGGTTATATATCCATGCCGATCCTAGGCCGGTGACAGCGTGAAATACCGACGAACAGATGTTCATAACCTTCCTCGTCAAAGTAAGCATTTGCCGCCATCTTGGAAATTATTCAGTATATGTCCAGCTTACACAAGGGGTTTGATTTTCATTTGAAAATCCGCTGAACGTCTTAAACGCTTCTTTCGTGCCAAAGTGTGACTTTGCGTGACACAATCATGATGGTGTGACAGGAAGGCTAATGACTGCGCGATGTTGTAAAGAGGCGAAAAATAATTTTATTTTTTATTTTTTGTTTATGGTTACTTTTTTTCAAATTTGTATGAAATACTATTACTTTTTCCCTTAAAAATAATAATACAACTATACCCCGAAGTGGAGGTGAATAGTGGTAATGACCGAAACGCAAAGCGTCGAGGTATATATCTAGCGCTATAAACCGACCCTGAGGGGGATAGTGGTTTTAGAATTTACCAAATCAGTTGGATAAAAATAAGAAAAAGTATCTTTTTGTAAATACAAGACGTCACTTAGTTAAGAGTTTGTTTACGCCTCAATTGACAGTATTCCTGGGATCATATTTTATGATTTTGTTGCAAATTCAGTAAGAAAATTATTTCCTACCTACCAGTAAACACCCACAAGCCACAGTTCGTCGCTTTCTGGGTTTTTTTTTTGTACGACTGCTTCATTTATCGCTCAAATAAGTGCCTCGAAACGAGACTCCACGTTGGCTCTGATCGCAAAACAGTGAATAGTCATTAAGAATATTCCGAGTTACGGGAGCCAATCAAAAAAACGCGCGAAAATTGCTATTCACTGCGGTAAATACTAATACATTCTGTCGCTTTTAGCTAATTTTATAAAAGGAAAGGAGCGATAGCGAGTGCTTACACCTCCAACGGCTGACTGTATGAGAATTAGAAATCAGGTTAAAACCGCGACAAATGGTAGTGTTTTGTGCTTTACATGTGAAATAACACATGAATATGCTCTTTGCATCATTTCATCCACAAGCTTTACTTTTATTGTTGAAAGAAGTTGGAAAGACATGCATTTTCACTCAAAAAAGGCTTGATCACCTGCTACTTATGACGTCATGTCTCGTAACCATAGCAACTGACCATCACTACACTTGTCTCAGAATGCGCGATAGGGATAAATGAACAGCTACTGAAAACGTCGGGTGCTGATGTTTTATCGTCTATGGGAGAAAAAAAAACTTAAAAAACCTCAGGGGGTGGAAAAATTTATCCAAACCTTTCTAAATAAGCATTTTATTTAGCGTGGCCAAGTCCTTGGGGAGATAATCTGTAAACTCATGCTTTACCCAACTTTGTTTCAAACCCAATATTGAAGCAAAAACGGGCAAGATTCGGCATTGAAAGTATGCGCGGGAGTTAGAATGCCCGAAGTAACCCTCGGAATTACGAGATTGCACGAACTTTTGGGTCGGGATTACGGGATTGAAGAACCGTATTGGGGACCCTCCATTAGGACTCTGATGCGTGTACGTTTCTTTTTCCAAATTCGTCTACACACCCATCTTTTTGCTAGACCGTATAGGTACAAAAGTTGAGGAGTTTTTATTATTTTAGGTCATTTTAAGGTGGCTTAACTCAGTTTTGAGGGCGGTCAGTGTTAACTCGCGTGACGGCGCGTGTTTGAAATTAGACAAATAAACGTGGCGGCGAAAAAGCAATGTACACGGAAGACGATTTCTCATAATCTTCTCATTAAAATTTTGTGATATTTGGCACAATTTTTACTTTTAGCGTATTTTAAATGATGAGGAATTTAAAATGGAAGGAAAGGAAAAGAAAATGAAAGGAAAATTTTGTGACACATTTAATAATTACAGAAAAATCATATTATTGATTATCTAAAAATCCGTCTGCTAAAACTTGGTCAAATAAGTTTCAACAGGGGGCCTTTCAGCTTGATATCTCATTTGAATTTTCGCCAACCCTCTGGCAAATGTTCGCCAAATGCCCCATTTTCCCCAGATTTGCCATTTTTGTCAAATTTGCCCTTTTCGTCAATTATTGAAGTAACTGGGCGCCTCTTAACATCCCATTTGAATTTTCACCAATCCTCATTTTCGCCGTTGCGTGCATTTTTGGACATAAGTGCATTCCTCAGTTATTTTAAGACCCTTAGTAGTGGTCCGACCCTGGAAATCGAACCCATGGCCTATTGCTGGTTTACGCTTGACGTCACGGCGCCCAATGTTGGTGATCAGGAACAAAAGTGTCGTTCTCTCCTGAGTGCTAAGAAAGTTCTACTAATCACCAACGTGAGCACCTTGTCACATGACTGCGCACTAAGCGTAAGAACGTCTGCGTAGGAGGCTAGAAATTCAGAAAAGGACATCAATTTTACATGGTTCGAATTAGCGCATGGCTTGAATTAGAGAGGATTCGAGTTATCGAGAATGGACTAGCTGTACACTTTGTTGAAAGTTTTCTTTTTCCATCCCTTTCCTCCGGCCGAGCTGTCAGGTAGACAATACAATTGATTTTCTTTGAAGAAGAAGTTGCATAAATTCTAATGTGCAACTTGCTCTTATCCCATCCTTCTCAAACGGAGGGGCGTGATGAAATCAAAATTAATTGTATTAGGAAACTGAATTCGACATGGCTGTAAAGCTAGGGAAGCGGTGACCGCGAGAGAGCGACGAAACACAATAGGTCTGTCCTGCGGCTATACTAGAGACCCTAATAGCTTTTGGGACGAGGACGACTAAGAGTACGAGTTTTTCCCAAAACAAAGTATTTGACGCTCATGAACCGGCGTCATTTTGGCCGGTAAATGTGATAGCCGTCAGCATTCTATTACGAGTTTCAGCGAGAATGTCGTTGTGGCGGAAACAAGTTATCAAATGTTAGAAGTTTATCTTTTTGCGATCGGGAGGAGGCTTAACCTCCTTCAATTAAGATAACAGTGCTGACTCTTCTGGTGAATTAAAAGAACAATGAAGGTTTCCGGGATGTCTATTTGTTGAGAATACGCGTAAAAGCCTTCATTCTAATCTCGTGATCGTACTTTTCTCCGTTCTCGAATCGAAAGGTCTCCACAAATATAATACGACAAGAAAAAAAAAATGGTTACACATTATCCAGTTTCAGATCAATGAAAGCGGAGCATGGCAATACCCTTTGACACGCCCCTCTTCACCACGTCTTAAGAAACAACAAACGGAGGCGTATATGCATGAAAAAAGTGGCATTTACCTTTATTTTTAATTCAAAATCCCTCTTACATTATAGTGATATTATTTAAAACCTGCGAGTCCTCAGTCTACACCAAAGTCATCCTGAAAACTGAGTTCCAGCACCGTCAGAAGATCTTCTTGACAATTTGCCTAGTATGCAAATAACTTATACAAACCGTCCACAGGGTGTAAATATATCTCATGAAAACTTTATGTATTAACGCTTTACTTTACGCGGCCACTTGTTTAGATGATCGTGTAAAAACATCTTTAGCCAAGCTTGATCAAAGCCCAGTAGCAGGTATAGGGGCATATAATCTTTACGATCCAGCAGTTCCAGCGCCAGGAAGCCTTACAGCCTCTCCAACTGCAGCTAATTCTTGGGACTTTGACGCATGCGCGTATGTGTTTACAAACTCGTCTGCACACCCATTTCCGGACGAGGCCTATAGGCACAAAAGGTTATAACTATTACAGGTTATTCAAATCCGAAACTGATGAGCAGCTTCGAATTAGGGTAGTCAGTCGTTATAAAGACAGACGTGTCCATTTTTTAAAATATTGTGAGATGCGTGAATAATTCTTGTACAGTGAGTGGCTAATAGATAAAGGACAACCACTACCAGGGTCATGCCCTGATACACAGAGTTGATACGACGCTTTGTGTTCCACAAAATTTTAAACACTTTTAAGAAGTTGTTTAAGGCCCGTCAACATGATTCCGGATATTTTTTTAAAAAGTTTTTTTTTTACACGAATAGGCCCTGTGAAACCAGTGAATCCCCCTGGCCGAAACCGTATCTTTTAGAAGTCGCTGAATCGTTCTCTTTTTAAAATCCGATTCGTACTAGACGATTGAAACTGGATATTTTTAAATTCAACTACGTCAAAAACTGGAGTTTAGGCTAAAAAGAGAACTTGCAAATTTAAACTCGGGTGGTGGACAACAACAACCTGTTGTTCGACTCATTGGCCTCGTGCAAGACGGTTTTAGGTTAATTCGTCCTAAGCTTACAAGTGCCTAGTAGGACAACACACCGGCAGAACTGTGAAGCTGATCAGGGTTACTATTTTTCGCCTGTAAATGGTTGGGTAAACGAATTATCCATCCATAGCTGTCCGATAAGCCTTTCCGGGTAATTTAATTTTAAACATATTAGGCAGGCCTGGCCATTGATTGAAGAAGCAAGCAGTTAGCAAATGTTGATTGAAGCAGCGTATTCTTGTCGATGGGTGAATCCAAACGGGGAACAACCAAACTGAATAAACGGAAATATTAGTATGCGTTTTCCTCTGCTCGGATCAATAGGTGTGGACGGGCCATGGTTTAAGATTGAAAACACAAAAGTTGACTTAAAACTATGGAAAAGTTATTCATGTTTCTGATTTTGTTGAATCTGTTTTAAATTAAAATAGCTTTCAGCATAGGGTTCTTTAAAGAAAGTGAAGATGGCACATGGTTCGTTCTTATAGTATTGTAAGGCCATCCAAACTTTTCATGCTGTTGACAGCGATCTGTTAAGTTGTTATAGCTTCTTCAAGAACTTGATATCCATTTAACCATTTTATTACCTCTAGCCACCCTCTCTGGTGCATCATCTACTTTATCGGACTGTTCCACATCGTCTTCCATTTGAGAAGCGTCGTCATTCTGTTTCTTTTCCAACTTCCGGATTCGGTAAATTGGCAACTTTGCGCATAGATCCTTCATCTCGTCGCTCAAGTCCGAACGGTCTCTCAGTTTGCCAACAACCTTGAAATTTTCCTCAGACGTAGTGGTCATTTTAGAATCGGTACTTTTCTGCACCTGTAGATGATGGAAACCAGCGTGAAAAATAAATGATTTCGAGTGCAGGAACAGTTATCAAAAGGTTGCACGGATCAGCAAGTTTTAATAAAGGAATAAATAAATAACTTTAGCGAATCTCTCGAATGTTGTTGGTAAAAGTGATTATAAACAATTTTTGGACGTGGTGATTTCCAGAATACTCAAGGTCAAGAAAAATGTTATCAGCCGAGCCGAAGACCGAGGTTGATAACGCTTACATGTACCGAGATTATTCCGAATGTTGAAGGGAATAAACACACAGTTATGATGTTGCTCTTGGTATAATCATGCATTGCGCGCGCATCCTACAGGTTGGTTAAGAGATTAATTCAGCCAAACACTAATTTTAACGACGTTTGTCATAGGTCCTCAGACACTTACCAATTGTAATTGTTTCAGCAAGTCAGCAGGTCGAGGAACGTTCCCAATGGAGTATCTTAAAAAGCAGCCCTTTGCCTTTGGCAATCGAATCATCGTTAAGTTCTGCAGTAAATTCAAGCCAATACGAAGCAAGGATCAATAGACAAATAAGTAATTATATCGAAAGTAACCGTTATCCGATTGAACAAAACCAACAAAACAAATTAAAGTAATAGTTTAAAAGTTTCAAATTTTTCTTTCGCTCTTCAATACCCTGGCAGCGAACTGATATTACAGGATACTGTATAGGCTAATCAAGAGATTTTTTTGTAGAGGAACTCCACTATAGCGCGCACGAGCGGAGCACCACAGCTAAGTAAATTTGGGGATCTATCCACCTGTAAAATTTGGGTAGTTAGGTGACCGTACGTCCGTCCGTCCGTCCGTCCGTACCAGAGGGCAACCAACGTGAAATCTCACACTTATGGCTGGTGTAAGAACTTACAACCTGATAATGCACATCCATGTGGTGATCAGTTGACAGCTGTCAAAAACAGGGTATCCGCTGATCAGTATCACATGACCGTATCGCGGGTTCAGATACCGACCTATCGAGGTTGCGTTTTTTTTTTTAGTTATCCGCTAATAAGTTACTACCTTTCAGCTGACTGCAGGCTCAACTCCAAGTGGTTTACATCCAATACATGTAGTTACAAGTTTATTGTTTGAAGTAAATCAAAAATTTATCAACGCGAGCTTGGCCTTCAGCCTTGGAAAATGTACATATCATTCTCTTGCTTTTAAGCCCTCCTTATAGTTTTGGTCGTACACTGAGCGGTTTGAAAAGTTTTGGAGAAATGTCCTGGAATGGTTTGTGCACCGAAATTTTGATGCAAAAATGCGGGACTATCTAAAACAGCTTAATGTTCTCGTCAGAAACAAACAAAAAATAAAGAAATAAAAATACTGTTTTGTTGCCATTTCAGAGACGTTTTCGCAAAACTGTGCACTGATAATTTCGGATTTTTAACCTTTTATTCTCTTTTTTAATTTCAAGTTTTTAAGCCAAAAAGTCGGAGAAACGAAATATTTAAATCGCATAAAAAAATGAGCTCAGTTTTTTGTCAAAACAAAAAAAAGACTCCAAATTTAGATGAGTTTGACTTGTTTGATCTTTTATGTTAGTTACTGACCCTGTTAAAGTCGTAGACAAAGTCTCCTTCCTTTTTGCCTGACGACGCAAAACTCTGAGAAAAGGTCTCGGATTCCTTGTTGGCATCAACTTTGATACTCTCGTACATATCTTTGGATACCTTGAATGTATAGGTCTGCGAAAAACACATGTGTAGCAAATTGATTAAAATGAGTATCTTCGTCAGTAGTATTTATACCAGACGTAGTTTATCGATAAAAATCGATATCGGAAATCAATCGATATCATCGATATTAATCGATTTAATCACCCGATTAATATCAATTGATATCGGAAATCGATAGAAATCGTAGTCAAAGAGAAAAAATAATTTATTGATTATTATCGATTAACAAAATCGATAACAATCGATAAAAATAATTATCGATTTCCATCGGAAAATCATAAATATTAGTCGAAGTCACAACTTTTTTCTTTACCGATTTCTATCGATCGATATCGGAAATCAATATTTATCGATGATTGATATCGATTACTATCAATTACTATCGATTATCGGTTTATCGATTAACTACGTCTAGTTTATATTACCACCAATACTTCAGAGTCATTACTTTCGCTATAGTGTAAATGGATACCCTACATTTCACATCACCCTTTAAAGGCATAATATTTAGATTTGCTCGGCTGACAAAAACGCGTTCATTAAGCATCGATAGTGCAGCCCGAACAGGCCGCAGGATAAAATATTTAGTAGGAACGTAAACGCCATGGCGTTCAATAAGACAGAAAGGGCCGAAAGGTCACTTTAAAGTGTCTCGGCGAAAACTAAACGCAATATATATTTTTAACTTAATTACCTTTTGCCCGCTGTCTGCGTAAGTGGGAAGAGTCAATGGGGCGATCAGCAAAAGTAACAGCATCAAGCGAGCCATTATGATTCCAAAATGTCGACGCTTTCTAATTTTTTTGTTTCGAGCTCAAGCTAGAACCTCAGCCGATTGATGAAGCTAGGGTCAAAGCGGGTTCTTTTATGCAAGCTTGGCCATTGTGTTGACAAAACTTGAAAATTTTTCGGATACTGTTTACTAGCTTCCTGTTGTCAGAATATTTCGTTCGGTTTAGCTCAACAAGTTTTAATTTGTTGGGATTCGTAACAACGGAAGCCATTGCTCGACAAATGTTATTTTCTATTGATAACAGAGGAAGCCATTGTTTTAAAAAATATTGTAAAAAAACTTAAGATTGCAAAAATGGTAATAAACTGGTATGAAATTATTATAAGAAATTAAAAGTGAGCGGGCGTCGTTTTCTGAGATATTAAAAGTCCGTGTATATATTCTTTGTATATGGAGCTCCGTCTTTATCCTAAAAGTCTGCGTAAGTATACGAAAGCTGACATTGATATAACACCAACCACGACTTCAAAAGCTTTCAAAAGTGCAATGGAAACGATTTATTTCAACACGTCAACTTTGAGCAGACACTTGACAAATTATGTGCACTAAAGAAATAATGCAATGGAATTCTTAAGCATTGAAATAAACGGGTATTAAAGGCAAGGACATTCTTTTTCAACAGAAAAAAAGACCGTCAAAAAGACGAATCTCGAGATCACATTCAATGTGCTTTTTTCCTTACGTACACTCTGCCGTTTGGAAAAAAATGGATCTTAATTTTTTTTCTCCGTATGCCTATATTTCGTTGTACTTTTCGTAAACGGAATGGATGGACTTCTGCCATTCGGTATTTGCTTTCCATTTTTTTGTCAAAGCTGCTGAGCGTTTAGAACCTTTGGGATCGTACCCTGCGAATAGAGTCTCTTTCGATCTTCCTAGGTAAGTCGGGAAGAGGAAGGCTGGGAAGAATCTCTTTCTTAGGAAAGATTGAAGCGACTCTGCTAACAGGGTATTGGGATCGGGGACTGGAAGTTAATAATTTAAGGTATCATCCCACCTTCAGTACCGTCTTTGCGAGGATCGCGCTAGCGCTTGTAGCCCTAACGCGTTTACTGTACGAAATTCACTCTGAGCTGGAATGAAACTCATTCCGGAATGAAAGTGATTCCAGTATCATAAGTCGTATCTCAGTATTTTTGACATACACGTTACCTTCTTCTTTCTTCTTGTTTATTTATTTTTTTTGTAAAAAGCATATGAAGTCAGGGATAACAAGTCGTTAGCATAACCTGTGGGAAAAAAATACTATACCGCCAAAACAACAACAACAACAAAAAATAAATCAAATTCGCAGACACGGTTTTTTAGAACAACTATCTGAAAGTAAGTTAGCCAAAATTGACGGGTTGCCGACTTGTAGTTTAAAATGTACGCTCAACTTGGCCCGATTTTCATTTTGAGGATAAGGGAAAACATAATTTTTGCGAGATCTGGCCTGTAACAAGATTATACTCAGATTATATTACCAAAGCTGTCATGGTTGATGCATACCACCGAAGTGACAGTTTTTGGACATAACAGGAAAACGTTTCTCTTGCTATTGTAAACAGTTGGAGAAGAGTAGTTATTTTCGTCTTGGTGAGATGAACACAAAAACAAACTGGACAAAAAGGATCTTTTCCCCCTTTTTGGAAGCATTTAAATGAAACCAATTTAACAAAAAAGAAACGATTGAATGTGTAAACTACGAATAGCAGTGATTGCGTGATTATCACTTGACTGGTGTCGTTCCATGTATGACAGAACGAGTCAACAATCAATTTACAGTCTAATAAACATCGAAGAATAATTTCACGATCGAAAGTTAAGTCACCGCAGAAATGTCATTTTGTTCTGGATTTTCTTTTTGAAAAAATTTCTCAACGAGTTCTTTCTGTAATCATCTAAAAATTGAAAATTTCGAAAAGTTATCGATTATTTACGGTGGATGATATATACCTTAAACCGGCGAAACCAAATTCTTGTGCACAACTAGTATAAACCTTCCCGTCATCAAAGACAGAGGTTCGAACAGTTTTCGTCAACATCGATCGCCGACAATCAGTATGGTTTTAATGAGTTGATCTTTATGAACAGATCATGTACTGTTTCATCATTTTTTTCTAGATCTCTTTTATTCAGGGACACCCAATGACGGTTTCCTCCTAAATATATTGAAAACTGTTCTTTAGGCTATCCAGAGTATTTTTAGATCTCCAGAAATGCATTCTAAGCGGCGCTATAAAATTTGTATCTGTTCGGTCATCCAAGGGTAACCTAAGTCTTTTCGAGATTACAAGGGCTTTAGTGTTATTTTTCCGGAAATTTTAGATGCAGTGTAACATATTACGAAAGTGAGAATTTTTCTGATTTCTCTCTCCATCACATTTTTGAATTCAAAAATTTTAGGTTTCCTATTTTGTACTAAAAATAGCCTAACCTGGGCAGTGAAATGTAAAAAATTAAACTTCAGAAAATCGTACGGAATTTATTAGATAAGCTTCAGAAATTGTACAGGAGTGGAATGACGGTGATCTAAAAATTTTTTGACGTCCTCAAGTAATACAAAATTCTAGATGAAATTTGCTTCTCCGAACAGATATTTTGCAGAAAGCGGTCGTTGGGTGCCCCTTTTTATTCTTTATCGTCATTCTCAGTCTATAACTTCTAAACTGCTGATACATGTCTTAACTGATTACTAAGTTTAACCGAAATAACATATTTACACGTAATTAGTCAGCAAGACTCACCTAAGTTTTGAAGATCATGGATACGCCCATTTTCGCGATAGTCTACCTTTTAAGTTAAACATACTGAAGCAATAAATATTCTTTTCATCGCAATTGGCCACAGTTCTTAGGTTTTGGAATAAAATGTCCATGAAAAAAGTGACTCGATGAAGGAATAACCTTCAGATGAAACATAAACAAGCATACGAATTTGCATATTAATTTAGTCAAACTGAATATTTCTGAAGAAAATTTCCATTTTTTTTTCTGTGACCAATAGAAAAACAACAAATCCTTTAAACAGCCTTTTAATAATTTAATAATGGCAACGCGATTTTCTGAAATTGCAATATTTATGCTCCTCGCTTGCTCTTAGGTGAGGACTAACAAGAAACTGTACGTTAAGGGATATTTGCTTAGCATATAATTGTTCCCATACCGCGTTTCAGCTAACAAAGCAGATTTCTTTTTCCTCGCGAGTCCCAAGCCAACCTCAACTCTTTTAACAAGATTTCAGGACTAATAAGCCAACGTTCAAAAAGCGATTAAAGATATTTATATTGACGAAGACATGTAATGCGGAACGCCATGCAGTATCCGCAAAATAAAGCCCTACTTATAAGCTTGAGATTTGTTGTATTTATATCAATTTAGTCGAACTATATACTCCTGCTACTGGCATAAGGACACAAAAATTTTTAACAAAATTTGTCAAATAAATGCCTTAACAATAACAACTATTTTCCTAGAAAAAAAAGAAAGAAAGACGGATTTCATGATCTTCGCTTACTTAATAAATGAGGAAGTTTAAGAAGAAACTGTCGAGGTATTTATTTGCTTATTTTAGCAAACACAAGTTGTACATGTAGAGCTGTTTCCGTTTCAGAAGAAACAAATAAAACCATATTTTGTTTTCCTCTTGAGAAGAATATATTAACACTGCTCTTTAATTTAACGAGACTCATTCCCTCTGTATTACCCCTATCGTGTATCATCGTCTCCATAACCCGTCCTTTTTATTTATCAACGTGGCTCTGGGGCGATAATTTGGATGTTCTATTCACCCAGATTTTTTGAAAGACAAGCAGTTAATGAATTTTGTAAGCTCATGGTCAAACATTTTTTTTTCTTTCATTCCTATGTCTTCCTTAGTTCATCTTCGCTATCCAACATTAACAAAAAAAAAAGAGAAAAAAAGAAAGAAAAAATAGTGATGAAAGGGAAATTTGGTAGTATTTCACTTACTAAAGGCAAACATACAATGTAGAGAGCTGAAATTGCCAAATAAAAACTTGCTTTTTAATTTTAGAACACTGAGGAAGTAACTGTCACCTGCTTTTATTTGCTTTACATTAGCTAATTGCATGGTAACAAAATATTTTAACAGAGAAAAATATGATATTTTTCGCTTTAATTTTATTAATTTACACCTTTCTAAAGAACCCAGGCTCGGGAGTTTAATTTTTGTAAAACCTGATTATTTGTTGAATTATACAGTATTTGATAACAAAAAAAAAAAAAGACTATAATTATTTGACACTACTTAGTTTTAATCACTGCAAAAGCTATTTTAACAAAATGGCTGAAAAATTTTGTTACGAAAAATTTTGTAGGGTAAATACATGGTTCACTTGTTGGTTATTACTTCGCAAGTGGCAATCATTTTTTATCTTGTAAGTTATGGAAAAGGAAAAGACATACACTTATAAAGTAAGTCGAGGTTTAAAGCGACAGTCATTTCAAATACAGTAAAAACACGCGACTAATTAAGAAACCGCATTTTCCCAAGTTAGCCTTAACAGGTTCTTACGTCAGGTTCTTATTTTCAGAAGAAAAAAATCAAGCCATTGTAGCTAATAGCATAGTTAGTGGCTGGCTTGTATAAAATCTGCATGCCATCACACTGTAGTTAGAGTGACAAGGCACCTATATGTCATCAAAGAGAATACCGGAATGTTTATACATTTTAGAAAGTAAGAACTTGTTTCAAATTTTAAGCTTAACAGGTTCTTGTAAAGAGGGGGCCCAACTGGCAAAATCTAGCCTAACAGGTTAATTGCTTAGTCGCCGTTGGACCATTACCGACGTATTTTTAAAACTACTTATCGTGACTCCTCTCCCCTCCCTAGAGAAATGCAGAGGTCACGGTTGCGAGGTCGCGAACAAAGGCGCCATATTTGAAGATGAATGCAAACAAACCATGTTATTCAAATGATTGTTATTAACGATACAATCGTTCTCTGCACGACGACAACCGCTTGATCCGATTCAAAAATGTCCCGAGACGCTTTTTCTGGGGCTAAGGTGCCTGAAGTTTACGATGACAGTGTGGCAACAACGTTAAAAGTGATAATGGACGTGCTAAAGGTAAAATCATATTTTCCGAGAAAATTGAATTTCTACTTCGGTAAGGCCGGCCTTGTTCTACATCATAATTATCACGGCCTTTGAAACAACTATAACCTTTTTAGTCATTGTCTGTAAATTAGCAGGTTTTTTTTTATGTTTGAATATTTCGTTGAGTGATCGTGAAAGGAGACTGTGATCAAGATTTAAGTTTCGACCTCGATCAAACGTTCGCAAACTTCTTCGCGTCGATCTTGTGTACATTCCAATATTGTTTACTCTGCTCCAAAACATGCCATTCGCACAAATCGAATTTTTCTATGTTTGACCACCACGAATTCTTTTTTTTTAATGAAAGCTTAAATATGTCTAACTTATATCTTGGAGAAGACCCTGTTATCGCTGTCTGCAAAATCGTGATCTGTGATGTTACGGACACGGAAATAATAATAGTCACGGGCGAAACTGCATGGAGCGGAATTGAATTTAAAATATTCAAAGAGATGGTTTACGTTATTACCTACCTTTACCGTTGTTTGCTGAACAACAGCTGTATATTTCCAATTTTCGTATTCGATACTGTATATCATACTACCTAAACGAAAGTCGCTTGGGTCATAATCCTATTACCATTGTGACTGAATCTTTTCAGAATTCATTCGATCTGTTGTTTATGTATAAAATATGCAAGCTTACATTTGATTTTATAAAACATATAAACATATAAAACATGTAAACGTTTTTTCTTTCGTTGATCAATAACCGTCTCTATTCAGCTTCTTTTATAATAGGTTTATATATTAAAACGTGGACAGCGTTGGACAAAAATGTTTCTTGTAATGTTTGTATTTTGTCATTTTTTTAAAAGACAGTGGTGATTAATAATTTTGCAGGCTTTCAGTATTCTTGTTATAAAGAATACACAAGACCTGACATTTCTTAAATTAAAACTAGATGATTTTGTTTTATTAGTCTACAGTTTAATGTTGTTATAAGCTGTTGTCGGTTAACATATCTCAAGCTTTAAATTCATCAACAATATATTGGTTGAAATTTATGGCACATGATACCTTGGTATTAATTACCGAAATAAGATATTTACTTGATAACGGGTGGAGGAGGGATCACAAGCACAAGATCAGGGGCAGGCCGTTTAAGCCAAAATAAGATACAGTGTCTCGAGTACTTTTGCAACTGGTTGTAGCTACAGGTTTCCCAATGAACAACCTGTAAAACTGACTTTCTTGCACCCTGGATTGGACCCATGCAAAACCTCCATTTTGGGGGACAGGGCTATTGTTAGTCTGAACCTTATCCCACAACCAGGGTTTGCAAATTTTATTGATGAGTGGAGTCACTGTGACTTCTGCTTCTCAAATTTTGGAGTCATTTTGGAATATTTGGAGTCAAGTATCACAACGTAATAAAATAATAATAACGTGGTAAAAAGCCATTTTCAGACTTTCCAACACGTGGTCCTGGCATGTATACACTGTTGTGAGGGATACATGAAGTAGCTGTGGCGGACCACCTGGAAAGCTCAAATCCATGATGGTGGTCATCGAGTAAACTTTGATCGTAATTTACCCCCTTCCCGTTTTGTCGTGCAGTGTAATTCTTTAATTTTGATGATTTAAATAAGGTTTAAAACGTTTATCATTAACGTAAATTGTATTTGTTGCGAAAAAGGTAAGGACAAAACTGTTTTTGTTACTGAAAATTTCTGGAGTCGAAGTGACTCCCTCCGTAACCTCTGTGGAGTCATCAGAAAAATTTTGGCGTAAAATACGCCAAATTTGGCGTATTTGCGAACCCTGCCCACAACCAAAAAAATAGTGAGGCAATTGATTTTGTGCTTTTAGTAAAAAAATCACCATGGCCTTGAGAAAATAAGAAAATAGAAATAAGTTAAATGCCGGTAATTTTTAAAAGTACAGAATGACAATAAAATTTTTAGCAATGCTGCCTTCATCAGGAGAAAAAAAATAAATTATGATATTGTGATGTATTTCAATTACCAGTGTTCTCCTTATCAGGCGGTAATGGGTAAAATTTACTAACTGAAGCAACACATCTAACTGCCTGCAACCACTTGAAGTGTTGCTAAAATTAAATAAGTTGTTTCAAAACTTGAATACGCAAATTGTGATCCAAGTCGATCCTCACAAGAAAAGAAGTAAACGGGGAATAAAAGTACAGTCCCATTCATAAATGGGCCAAAAACATTTGGCCGTAATAAAAAGGTGACTGCATTTAACCGAGGTGGCTGTAAGGCAGGGTTCCACTGTATACATGGCTACTTTCTCTGACTAACAATATTTTTTCGTGGGCTTCTGTCCCAGTTCTAGACTTTCTTGACCAGCAGGAAAAGTTCACGACTTTCGTGACTTAATTGTGTTACTAAATTGACCGTAGTGGCAACGGCAGCCTTCATTCGTAATTTTTTTTAGTTTTGAGGGTGTTTAAAATTGTTTTCAGTCAATTTGTTGACAGGATTTTTTGGCCTTACCGGTCAGGAATGGTCCCTCACCGCTGCTGAGCTAAAATTTGGGGAGAACACTGAATTACTATGCAAGCTAGATCACTTCTGATGAGTACATGTTCTAAATGATTAATGTGTGACACGCATCTCATTTATTTTGCTATTTCTAATTTTAGTCCCATGAAGGCTCAATCAAAGAACTCCATAATGTGCTGAACTCACATGGGAATATGATGTCTGGAAAAGTACACATTCCTCTGTTGTCAAATGTGAGTACATGCATTACTAAACTGTGCTGCACAGATTTGGGACCATGGAATAATATCAACAATATATACATTTAGCCAAGACTAAAAGTGAAGCTTCCATTAATAAATTTATAATTTGCTTAAACAATTAACTTGTCACCATCTCAAAGAAATCCACTTGGAGCTGAGCCTGCGAACAATTGAAAACTACCAGTAACTATGTCAGTGGATGAATTTAAAAAAATAATGGGGAGACACCTGAGCCGGTGACATGGTCATGTGATACTGGTCAGTGGACATCCTTTTTTGACAGCTGTCAATTGATCACAACATGGAGGTGCAATATTAGGTTGCAGGCTCCCACACTAGCTAGAAAGGGTGAGATTGAACATTGGTGTCCCTGTGACAGGTGGATGGACAGACACACGGTCACGTGACTGCCAAAATTTCTTGGAGCTCTAGCTTGCACGCATGGACAGGGCTGTCAACCCCCCACATCTTCAAATATTGAGAAATGACAGGGAGGGGATAATAGATGACATCATAATGCACGAAACATGACGTCATTTGTGCAAAAACAATGTGAAAAAGATGTTTTTAAAATTGCAACATTACTTTTGTACCTGATTGGTTTACTTCCCACCATAGTTAATTGAGTGGAATGGTTATGAAACCCGTCAGACTCCTTTGTTATATGTTTTTGTGGACCTGAAAGTGCACAACGTTCAAAAGAATTCCTATCATTTTGATTGTATTGACCAATAAAAACGTTGCATTAATTTATTCCGTAACAATTTGCCAACAGAAAACAAAGGATTGTGCACTTTCAGGGTGCTTCCAACATAAACTGCAGCACTGTTGTTTTTATCATTGATGTTTGCTGCTTTTCATAACCAGTCTCCTCTAATAACTATGCTTCCCACCAATCACATTACTTCTTATATTACAATGGCATGCTGAAGTTTGTGAGGAAATGTTCGATGTTAAAAGTCGACAGAAAGTCAACTCTACAAGAAATTGCAAACCTCGGCAATTATGCGGGAGATTTCAGACTCTAATCTGGAGACTGGGAGAAATGGTTCAAAATCAAGAGTCTCTCCCGGATTATCCGAGACCAGTGGTGGCTTCATGAAATGTTGGCTGTTTTCTCGAGCCATCACTCTAATTGACAACTATTGATTATGATTAAACAATTAGATTCATACGGTGAATGGAGAAGAGGAACCTGTCAAGGACATAGATGACATTCCAGACAACCAATCCGAGGTGTCCTCAATTATGTCCAGTCGCACCGAGTACCACGAGCTGCCGACAAGATCTACCATACTCAGCAGTACTGGCATGTCTGGCAAAGAAGGATTTCCTCTGTCTGATCTAGGTCACTCTAAAACTCTGGGTAAGTATGTACATGTACATTTGTGCAGCAGGACTGTCACTTTAACAATTTCAAGTTGCTGGGTATATCCAATTACACTGTTGGCGTAGGAAATCGAACAGCTTAAGGAAGTGAATTGTTTACTACTATTTCCTTTTGCTTCTAATGAAAGCGGCCATGACTCATGCTTAAAGAGCCTGGTTCTCTACAGCCCTGATACAGTGAAATATCCCTGGTAACTTGAATTCCCAAAGGAAACAAACAAATAAAAACGGTAAGGGTTAGCGGGTGTTGGGCAAAATACTGCAGTTTTGCTGGAAGGGTGTGGCAATTTACTTAGGGGCAGTGCATCACTGCCAATAATAATTAATATTTTTGCTCCTAAATGTAATTCCCACTTATTGAGAATGTGATGGCAATTTCTGTTCTAGTCTCTAGTACAACTGGACTTACTCTTACAAGCACGCCATTAAAGCTGCCTTCTTCTTCTCCTCATCAACAATTTCCTACGAGAACCTCAAACACCAGAACACCCAAACTGGAACAGCTGTCTGCAGTTTCAGCAGTGTTAGCTGACGACCATACACATGGTAACCTCTAAAATAAAGTTATTAATTATTATATATTGTGTTGCTCAAGAAAGTATCAATATACCCCTCTCCACGTAGAAGGGTTAATTCGATTGAGCAACCAAACCAACTCCCGCCAACCCCCGCACCGTCCCACTTCCCACTAATATATAGATTTAGCCAGGGCTAAAAGCGAAGCTCTCGATAATATTTATAGTTTGTTCAAACAAAATATGAAATCGTGTAATGCTAAGCAGCGAAGGCAACGAGAACGGTGAAAACACAAAAATGGGTCTAATTAGTAAAAAAAAGCAACTTTACACGTGTAGCACACTTTTTTTGTACATTTCTTTGCCGTTGTTTTGCACGACTACAACGTGAAACTTCCAGAAACTTCCTTGTTACACGTTTTATGGAGGAATTGAATGTCGTACGTGTTCACTGTCGCTCTTTTCACCCTGGTTGCCGCCAGCATATCTCGTTTTCTCACCGCCGCTTCAAAATTTCACGTTGGTCCTCCAACAAAAAGAAATGTCTCCTTTGTTTTTTCTCTCTCGCTCTAGCTCTTTTTCTCTGGCGTTGAGGTTGCTGGCCTCTTGCCCTACTTTCTCTTTTTCTTTGTCTTTAATTCTCTTTCTATAATTATTCCAAATTGGTGGACATGACAATTAATCAAAGCTTAATACTTTAGACAACACGGATACAGAAACATTTTCCTCCCCCGTTTTCGTCTTTATTGACTCTTTAATTATCTCTGCTTTACAAGACTCGGGTGGCCATACGCTTTCCCGCCAAAATAACCTGACATTTGGCATCGGCTTACATGAAGTGGGTGTACGGACGGTCGGCCGTCGTACGCTACGTAATAACCAAATTTTCGTTTGGCTGCTTCGCGCGTGAGAGCTCCGCTAAAATGTACAGCTCAGGATCATACTTTCGCTAAAATATTTGGCCTTTAGACCCTCCCTCCCTCAGACTTTTCATTGGCCCTCAATCGTGTGGTTATAGATATTGTCTAAAACCACACCTTAAACATGTTGTTTTGGAACCATGAATACTTAAATAGTGATATATATAACAATTGTGTCAAAGAGATAGCGCGTTAAAGAACCTTCTCGCCAAGCTTCAAACGTGATTAATTTGGAGAAGATTTCCGGGGAACGTTTTGACTGACAATATCACTTCTTATCATAAACCAGGTCAAGTTTTACCAACATCTAGTCAGCCATATTCTCTCCATACCCCGCCATCAATAAAGCCCGACAGGGTGGGCGGAATGTATAAATACAGTCCATCTCCCAGCACTGGGTATTCTGGTAAGTAGTTGTTTTCTATAGGAAACGTTTTAGGGATCTTAAACAAAGAGGTTTTTGAGCGGCGTACGTCAACCGGAAGAGGCCTTCACCCCTTTAACTTGATTGCAGATGATTTGCCCGAAACATTAAAGGGTTAAAGTACTGCTCAAGAATGCTTGAAGTCTACTGTAATAACACAGCGGACTTTAGATCATTAAGTCATACTCTTTCTCTACCAAGGGGTATAAATAGACCTTTTACGTGACGTCATTGCCACGTGACAGTTGTTTCGATCGCCCAAAAAATAAAACCATAATAAAGTTTAGTCTAATTGTAATCCATATGTCGTTTTACAATACAGATCGATTTGTTTAAGTATAAGAGATTGAAAGATGAAGGGTGTGCCTATAAAAATACTGGGTCGAGCCACCTGCAGCGAGCGAAGGTATAGCTCCTCAAAGTTGCGTAAATCTACAGACGTTTGTATGGTGGGGGGGAGGGGGGATTTCAAACTAGGCAATTTTTTTTTTTAACCTTAAGGCGCTCTTTTCAGTGGTGTCGACGGATTTTCCCCAACTTGCCTATGTCAAAAGTTAAAAAAATATATGTTGAAAAGGTCTATTAAATAAAAGGCCATCTGTTACAAACTTTCAAAAGGAGCGCAGGGTTAGGGGCTTTTTAGGTCTTTTTGCCTGTATAAAATTTATCTCTTTCTCCTTTGTTCGAACTTCTCTTGCAGTTGGTGCACTGCATACGAAGATTCAGTTACTGGAAAGTCAAGGTATGTTTTGTTCTACCACTTCAGTTAACCCTTTTAAACCCTGCGATCAAAATTTCAATTCTCGTTTGTTGCCTCTATTCAATTCCTACAGAAGTAGTGAGGGGAATTGTATAAAATATTAAGCAAATTCATCTTGTTTGATCATTCTGTTTCACAAAGCATTGATATTACAAGGATAAATTTGACGCTGATCCCTGTCAGGGCTTAATGAGTTAAGGTTTTATAGTCTTGTAAGTTCAATTTGCATGGAGAAAGTAGACTCAGTCTGGTAAAGCTAATGAAGCAAAAAGGACGCTATTCTTGTTTTTGTCTTGGTTTAGTAAATTGTGCAAAGTAGAGCGAACCGACTGTGAATTAAAATTATCCATGAGTGTCTTTCACTTCATTCATTAGTCATACCAGCCAGTCAACGTTGTCAACCGGACTAGGCTACAGGTGTATGTACATCTAGAGGAAATCTTATCCTGGAAATTTTAAGCCGTAACACAACGCGCTGATGGTGAAATCCGTTTTAAACTTTCCGGTTTGAAATTTTTGGTTTTAGCCTGGTCCAAGCGTTGAGATAGTGGAGTGTGACGTGTAAGTCACCCCATCCCTCTCCCCCTCTCTGTTTTTCCTTGTCAAATCTCTTTGCTTCGTCCCCACAATTGGATCGCCTGTTGTTGTTGTTTATTTTTGCTAGGGACCCTTAACCTGAGTATAGCTCTTTGGGGAATGTAGAACTAAAAGGGCCTTCGCTTGTTTACCCCTTTCTCCCTCAAAACAACCTGGCCCCGGTTGTTCAAAATCCACCTGATAAATCACTATCCAGGCTAAGAAAAGACAAGCATTGATGACTTCAGATAACTCTACGATATTGAATGTAAAGTAACATAACCTCTTTCCGCTCTTTCCGCGGAGATCTAGACACGTTGACTATTAAGGAACTAAGCGCTAGAAATAACCAAAGGTCACGGAGTGCGGGCGACAACGATCGAAGGTCAAAACGCTTTTGCTCCAACGCTGTGCTTGACGTGAGAGATGGTCAAAACACGCGTGATCAGATTACGAGGGACAGAAGGTCCTAAAGCGCGTGATCAAATTGCATTCTGTGCATTCCATTCATTCTTAGTGGAAGTCCAAACGAATGCTGGCTACATACATGCGACGCATGCGTAATAACAACCTGTAGATTAGGATTGCGGGTTCCTCTTGTCGCCCCACAATAACCATAGGTCTATGGTTTTTGCAAGCTCTCCCCTGTCATTTTATTACATATTGTTTAGTTCAGTGCATTCAACCTTCAACTAATGCAATGCAATCGTCTAATTCTTTGATTCTTGCTGAGTTTTTTTTAAAATCTTTTTATTGTTTGTATAATTCATCTAGTGTCAGAATGGGGAGATATCATCGATGAAATGTCCGACCGGATGGCAAATCAACCTTCCCTAATTAGAAAGTTTGCCAAAGAAAGGTAATGCTGTTTGAAATACATACTATTGAATCAATGAAGACTTCTAGCGCCAGGCGACTCACGCCATACTCCTCTCACTTTAGTTCATCATAGAACTTGTATGTTTCTGTAGCGCAGCCAGAAAAATGCAAATTCTAATAGAATAGATAAATAAATAGATAAATAATGATAATGATAATAATCATCATCATCATACTAATAATAATAATCATAATCATAATCATATTAACACTAATCATAATAATATTTTTCTGTGTGAATCTTCAACTGCAAACTATGTCTGACAATTTATCGCATTTATCTTCTTCATTTTTTTACTCGTTTCATTATTAATACATGTAATAATGATGATGATGATAATTTTGATAAACGGAATGGTTTGCTTAGTGCTCACGAAATTGCAATCAAAAGTATAAACGAAGTAAGTATGTATTCTAGAGGTTACTCTTTTACCAAATTATTCCACAGCGTAATGATCGCAAAATATTATGAAGATACGCATGCGAGTTAAAAAGCTGGTTTTCCTCAACTATCATTACAAATACTTTTTATGGACAGTCCTTCATTAGCCGTTGTGAGAAATTTTCTTTGAAGAGGCTTTCGTAAGCTTGCGGTCTGTATACCCTGCTGCTTCCAGAGTCTTCTTCGATCTCCCTAGTATGAACGACGATTGAACGAAGCTCTGCTCGCAAGGTGGAGTCTCTACTTTTTTTGAAACATTTTAACCTGTTAAATGTGTTTGCGTTTGATGTATTGTAGCACCACAGATAAAGTTAGCCATCGACAGCATACTGAAGATTTAGAAGTACTTGAAAGAAAATTGTCCAAGAAAATTGATGACAAGGTACTGTCTAAAACTGTCACTTTCTACTCACGGGATGTTTTTGTTTGCGTGTGTGTTTGTTTCTTTTTCCTAGAGTAATAAGGGAATTCTTCTCCATCCATTTGAATCCCGCGCCTACCCCGGCGCTTTCCATGCCAAATTTGATAATGCATCCTTGATTGAGTCTGACCACAATTCATTTTGTTCGACCAAATTGGTGGCTTGGTCGGACATACGTCCTTAAAGAAATAAAAGGTAGGGATACTTTCCGGTAAGTGCCAACGAGGCGAATTCATTTATCTTTTGTGGAATGTGCCTATCAAGATCTTCGCGATTTGTTACATAATCTTGGAGATTTACAATGGATTCGGCTATAGAAAATGATGGCACTCAACTTCAGAAAATCAAAGGGTGCCTAAGGCTAACTTGTGGATTATTAATTACTGTATTTTAGAAATAAAAGCTGATAATGAATCTGCAATTAGTCTACCGGACCGGTAGATTTTAAGTTTGTCAAAAAATGAAAAAAAGTTTAACGAAAAAAAACAAAACGAACCAAAAGGAACAAAAAAAAGAAAAAAAAATACCAACGGCGAGAGTTGAACCCGACCACCGATGTGTAAAGTCAACGCATTGCGTCCCGGCGGCGAATATTGAAGACTTGTTTAGTTAAATATGTTTAACACTTTTGCCTATGAAATTCTGCCGGTCGATGCTGTTTGAAGCCGGTAGAGCGTTATTTATGAAGAATTGAAAGGTATATTCGAGGAAAACAATTATGTTTTTACAGTTAAAGCTGTACTTTAACTAATTTCGTCGCCTTTGAGGAACATATGGCCTACAAGTATCTCGCAAAACCGTCGCGAAGTCTCTGGCAGCTTGCAATTCTCAGCGTTTATGCATGAGGAGAATCACTTGCGATTCAGCAGCAGTAAACATTTCCGTTTTTATTGAACAAAGAAACATGTCACTGCAGAATGATATTTCACTAAAAACCATGAGATTGGGAGTCTTGTCGTGAGAAAAGTTAAAACATCGTGAGACTCACGGCAGCGGAATCGTAAGCTTGGAACTGGTTCGCTTGGGAGTCGAAGAGCAATTGCTGATCTTTTCGTCCTGTTTATCGCTGGACGAATAAAAAAGCTTCAAAAGTTCATAAACTTCTGTCTCAAAGTTGGCCATAGTGCTAATTTGAAACATTCAAAGTCCACAAGGCAATTGTCCTGTGACTCCTGTGAAAGGTACAAAATCAGCACATCGCGGAACGGGAATGATCTACGACAGTTGTCGTTTTGATATCGGGCGCTTTCGTATGGAGCCGACTGATTTACGAAAGGTGTCTCCATCTAAGTGAAAAATTTGCATATGACAGTGCCCACAATAACTTGTTCCTTACGCTACGCGTAATCCACAAATTAAAAAACTTGGTACATCATTTATAGGCTTTCAATTGTATTAAAAAAAGACAACATGGCTTGAAGCTTTGTTGGTAAATTGGAGCAAGTTAGCACTTATATTTTATTGAAATTCAAAACCATAAACGTTAGAAAGTAAAATATAGTTCAAGTGAGGGCTTGACTGCTAAAATTTAAAATTAAAATTAAATTCCGAGCTTTAGCCGATCAACGGCATCAACAGGGTTAAGAAAAATATTCCGCATGGTAATATACATATGAAAAAATTGGTGTAAGTAAAATGTGTGAAAAGCGCACGAATGGGGCGGAATGTATCAGAGGTATAAAAATATAAACTTTAATAAAATTCAAAGATCTAATGAGCGAATGGCACAGGACAAAGAGTACCTCGAAGGCAAAATGATTCATAATGATGGTAGTTAAAACAAAAGGTCCGCAAATTCGTTGGGAGTTTAGCTGTATGGGAGTTTAGGGCTGTCTTCAATGTTAGTCGAGCTGCAAAAGTGCATGCTGGTTGACAAAAATCTCTCCAAAGGCAAAAAATAACTTCTTAAAAAACAAAAGGTCCTCAACTGCGTTGCATTCCTCACGGGAGGTGAGGACCGGCTCAATGCAAATCGACCTGCGAAGAACACGCTGGTTCCGATAAACGTTTTGAGAATACAACCCTATTCCTTCATTACCTACTGCATAAAATTCAATTTAGAAATTAAAAAATAACACTGAAAACCCGGGTTCTGAGTCTAGAAGCGAACACGCTACCTCCATGTAAATCGAGCTGCGAAGAATAAGCTGGTTCTGACCAAAATTGAAGCGTAGAACCCTATTCATTGATCAGCTGCTTTTTTAAACGCAATTTATAAAGCAAACCAGAGCACTAATAGCCCTCTAAAACTAGAAATCGTATTGAAGCATGCTCACCTGTTAGGGCTTCTTGAACAGAAAAAGAACAGCTGCACACGGGATCACCCAATTTCGAACCACGAGTTGTAAATACAAGATCATCGCGCCACTGCCCAAATATGGGGTCTTACTTACACCCAAATATGGTCAAAAATGCAAATTTTAGTGGGTTACGCAGAGTTTGAGAGTTTTTGCCCACATTGGGCGGGGTTATCAATCTGCCGCCGAGTCAACCTCGCTTCTTAGCCCGGTTGCCTCGTTGGCGATTATTTGCAACTGTGCTTTAATACTGGAATGGAATTGGAGAACCTTATCTATCAGGTGTTACTCAGCTTTCATTAATATTGTAAATGATAGCAACACTGTGCTTAATTTTCTCATCTTGGGGTAACCTAATTCGCTTTTTTTTATAACTCTTTTCCAGTTTGCCAACCTTGATCGTAAAATCATTGAACTTTACGACGATTTGATGAGCCAAGTCACCAACCTACCGGCTGCGAAAGGTATCAGACTATCAACGTAACATGGATGTACCTAGCAATGAATTTGTTGTGTCAGTAATTAAAGTGCCCATAACCTAAATTTTTTTATTTTCTTATCTGAAACTACACCTTATCAAAATAACCTCTGCGAAAAAATTTTGCGATTTGAACCAAAGACGATTTTTTTTACATTTTTTTAAAAACGTTCAAATTTGCCGCCATTTTGGCACACCATTCGTCTTAGTCTTCATATGACGTACTTTAAGGAACACGTGACCTTATCGACAGGTAAACATTAAGACTTCTGATAGGTTTTTCTTTTTCAGAAAAACTTTCTTCTTACGAAGACATTGTGATTCAATCTTTACTCGTAATTTATCTTTTTTGTGTACAGCTGGTGAAGGCAAGGTAATGCGAGTTCCTTAATTTACGTCACATGACGGCATATGTGAGCCTGCTAGTTTGCATGATCAGCGGCGCGGGTGTACCGCAAAAATGTAGCTTCAAAAATTGGTAAAAAACTCGCGTTTTGTTCAAAGCGCAAACTTTTTTCGCAGAAGTTATTTTAATAACGTATAGTTTCAGATAAGAAAATATAAAATTTTAGGTGATGGGCACTTTAAGCTCAAGCTGGCTAAGAGCCAGTCCAGGTTTCCAGATTCCACTAGCAAAAATTTCGCCGATTCCGGAATCCAGAAGGAAAAATTTCCACGATTAATTCCGGATTCTCGCGGATTATCTTACATGGGGTGACTTGTAGCTGCATTAAATACATAACGCAAGAATTTACACTTTATAAAAAAAGAGGTTCTATGGCAAGTTCAACTTTCGTGTTTATTTCTTTTGATCGCTGTCGTTATAGCTGCTGAAGAGAAGAAGACTCAAAAACAAGTTTCCTTAGGAATACATAAATTCGACGTGGACTCGCTCAAAGAGAAGGTGAGGTGAAATGGACTTTATGAAAAAAAAAAACACAAAATAATCTGAGTAATCTGTCGTCTAATTAGTTCTAAGGCAAGAAAAGAAAAGCACAAATTTCTTGATCTGTTGAAGCTTTTAACGTGATTGGCTGTTTTTGTTATTATTTTTTCTTAGTTGGATGAACAGGATGAAAGGCTTAAAGCGATGTCTAAAGGTGGGCTTTGCATGTAAATTTTTTGAAAACTTTTTTCTTTCCATTTTTCAGTCATTTAATATTAGTTTTTCTCCGAACATATTTTTATATGTGCCCTTGGAATGTTAAATAAGATTCGACACAGCAAGTGTCACAATTCGTTGCCCATTATAAGATATATATTTGAGTAGTGTTGCAGTTTTAACGAGTTAAACGTAGTGATGACTTAATTATGACTTCGGTTATGTCTACCGAACGCGAGTGAAGGGTACATTACATACATGTATAAATATTGTGCCGCTTAGCATTGTCACACAAATGATGGAACGGAAAAAATAACTCTGAAAAATTCAATCTACTTCAAAGTTTCACTCCAGAGTTAATTTTCTTTTACCATCATTTCATTTTGTATCAGAAGGTCAGACACTGTTGGAGCGATTTTCCTATGACCTTGAAAAATGATTTCGGTAAGCGTTCGTTATTTGTTTTATCAGCCAGTGGATGAAAAGATCAAAACATGGTCTCTCCGTTTTTCCGCTAAAGAAAACCCTTATATAGAGAAGGCATTGTTCGATTAGCCAATCGTGTTGCAGTATGACGTCAGAGCGAAGTATCGGTTGATTTCTCGAAAGTTCTCGGGCGTGAAGTTTTTTCACCCGAGCGTCCGCTTAACCAAGCAAAAGTCACGCGCGTTTGTATCCGTTCGTTAAACCAATCAAATCGCTCTGTTTCCGTTCGTTTGTTGTTTCTGTTTTGTTCGCGCGTTTCCATTTCAAGGTCATACGGAAATTGCTCTATCGCCCCATGTAAGGTAATCTAAAGGAATCTTGGATTCGGACTCCACGCTGTGGATTCCAGATTCCTTGAGAGTGGAACTTGGAATCCAGATTTTAATTTTGGCGGGATTCCGGATTCCTTGAGCTGAATTCCGGGTTCCAAAAACCTTGATTCCGGATTCCACAAGCAAAAAAGTTCTGGATTCCGCAGTTCTACTCAGGACTTTTCACTCACCTGGACTATCATATTCCACCTGCTCATGACATGGCTCTAGGGCTTAAACCATCTGCAAAATGCCTTTTGATTGTTTTTGTTAATTATATTGTATTTTTCACTTTTCTTTTCTAATCGATCATGAAGGAATGTCAGCGCTAGACGACAAAATGTCTCACCTTAAACAAGATATGACGTTATATAGACGTCAGCATGACAACAAACGGGGTGATGATGAGGTAAAGCTATGAATATTTGAACTTTAAGGAGGCTCTTTCCAAATTACTCACTTATTTAGCTGCGTTTGTTTTGTAGTTAGTGTCTTTAGTTGCTGAACAGTTAATATCTAATGAAGAAATTACTGGCTGGAAGGTGGCACTTAAAGAAATCCATGCAGCTCTTAACAAACAAGTAAGGCTTACTTCTTTAACAGCCATTGTGTACTATTTCGCGACATTATCAATTTATGATTTTTGTTACGTTTTGGAAAGAATGACGCCAAGGTTATGACTTCTTTTTTTCTTTTTCTTCTTCTGGAGATGGTTCCCCAGATGAGCACTCGTATTGATAAAGTGCAGTAACGTTAGTTATCATGTTGTTAACTAAAAAGCCAAAGTATTCTATTTCGCTTAGTCTGCGAGAAACTTTTGTTGAGCACTAATAGTTGTCGAATAGCTATAAGTTGCGGAGAACAGGCCTTGGCAACAACCGATTGTCTAGTCAATTTAGAGGACCTTATACTTTCTAAAAAAAAAAAAGGAACAGTGATTTAACCACCCATATGAAGAATCAGCAAAAGAATCTAAATGCTTTCTTAAAATCTCTTTTAATAGTCTGAAATCAACACTTCTGTCCACCACTCGTACGCAACTTTAGACAAGCGCACTGAAGCTATGAGCCAGAAGCTACAACTTCATGGAAGGTACCTTGATTGCTCTTTGATATTTTTTTCTAATTCTCTTTGGGAAATACATGCTACCATGTTTTTTTATTACTGAACTATATCGATCAGACGGAATATGTACTAAAATTCAAAGTGGGCTTTAAGTCTTAGTTATTGCTTCCTGTTTTTAGGCCATTTTCTTTTTAAACATTTCAAAGCGGCGGTATTTTAAGCTAATGGCATCACGCTCTAGTTAAAAAGCCCTCCATATCACCAGTCTTGCAGGTATCTTTTTGTTTCAGGTGGAGATGGACGGGTGTGTCTAATCTGTATCCCAAAGCTCATTCTTGTGTAGCAGTAGATCAAATGACAGACGACATTAGCTTTACTTCACAAGTACACAATACAGAGACTCGGAGCTTGGTTTGGGAGAAAGGCAAACCTTATGTTGTAGTTACTACTGGAGGATGTTATTGGTGAGGAATATTTTGTTGTCAAGCCCAAACTCACCCAGGGAGGGGTGGGTATGCATTTACCTGGTCTCGCTTGTAACAGGATGGGACAGGGAACGGGAAACAGGTTGTCAAGTCGATGAAGGAAAAATAATCCTTTTTAGGATGCATCGTTTCTTTTTTTCACGAAAAATTCTAATGATCCGGATTATAAGTCTGAACTTGGATTTTGGTGAGAAACGCACCCTAACTTTTCCTGTCATTTCCAGGGTAGCAATTGGTGCATTTTCCAAGAAAACCAGTACACCACCGTCCCTGCAAGTAACAATAGATGAAGAACCTGTACCTCTGGTATGACTTAATCACTTTGTTTCGATTGTGTTGTTGCGATCAGTTTAAATTATATTCTTCCTTTTTTAGGTGTTAAGGCTTGGAAACCTCTCTTTAGTTAAAAATACCTCCTCTCCAACCCACTTATCCAATTGTACCTCTAAACAGTGACACTTAGAACGGCCATTTCGCACTACAAATAGTACACCATTATGACTGTCAGAACAACTACTTACTGCCTTTGCGAAACTGAGTTATGGGAAGCGAGATTTTGCGAAGGCAGCGGGTCGTAAGACAGAGAACGGAGAGGGCAGGGTTCGCACAGTCTTAAAAAGTCCTTGAGCGATTTTCTTGCCTCGAGTTTATCTTAAGACTCAGGATTTTTAGAGACACTTTAATACTTGTCTTCGTGAATGAAAATTGTTGTCTTTGTATATGTTTCACCGAATTATATTTCCTTTATTGATTGTTAGTAGTCTCTCTTGCAATTTTGATCGCTGTGCCGTTTGTTTTCAGTCGTTCATGAACATCGCTTTTGCAGGAGCACTCAAAATGCCGCGCGTATCAAACGCTTTTTAAGATTACTCATCGTTATAAAACCATTAAATAAAAAATAAACATGATGAATTCTTTATTATTTTGAAGCGTAACTCTATTAGTGACACAGCTCGCACTGCAAATTGGGCGCTTGTCAAGAGTGAGAACCGGCTGGCTGTGTAGGTAAAATCGCTAAAATCCCACGCGTACTGCGATCGTCCTGAATATTGAATAAGTACAATTTGTATTGTACAATTGTGAAATACTGCATTCTTTCCGAGGTCTATCTGAAAAAAAAAAAAAAACCGTTTCACAGTACTGTTTCACCTCAGTTGTAATGTATAGAAAGTATAAAAGGTTGGTTTACACGCCCCCAGTTTTGTTGGCAAGATTTTGTCAAGTAAACTTGTCGAACACAAAAATTTTGGCCTGCTTTGTTTTCCAAGAATTTGTTCTCCAGGCCTAATCTACTGTGATCAAGAGCTTTTCTGGCTCTTAAATGTGATCGAAGATGATTGCTATTTTTTGGGTGTACATATAAGGCTATCAACTCGATGTAAGATTTGGTTCACTCTTGGACTGTTTGCAAATTACTTTCTCTAAAATCACTTAGCCTTTCCCTCAAAAGTCACATGAATGTGCTCTAAAGTTGACTGATCTGTGGATTACAAGTTTATTGTTTGATTTAAATCTTATAAATTTGTTAATGGGAGTTTCGCTTTTAGCCCTGGCTAAATCTATATATTATTTGTTGCTTAATGATTAACAGAACCCAGCCCCAACCTCCATTCAGAGGACACGTCTATTCCGGAAACACTTACCTTGGTCCCGAGGTTGTCTCCTGAATAGAGGTTCCACTGTATTTCTTTTTTTGCTTCCTGCTTGCAGTACAACAGCTCTGGAAAGTCGCCTAGTCATCACAGAATCAGCGTTATTTCATCCGCTCCTAAATACCAACCTCCTGCGGGCAGAATAAAGGGGGACGGAAGCAGTCCGTGGAGACCTGGTGAGGAATATTCTTACCCATAAAATTTAATGCGCGTATGTTGAAACCGCTAAACAGGTGACATGAACAGTGGCGTTGTATCGCTATCATAGAGGTGTGTGTTTTTCCTATGTTGCTGTTGTGGTTGTCGTCGTCGTTCTCATAATAGAGCCCTTTAGATTCTAAGACGGGAACGACTACGAGAACCAGGTCACTTTGGCCGGGAAACGCTTCGTTCGCCAGAGGAGCAAACTCTCATGGGGTGAAAGATAGTAATGTGCAGGGAGTGCCAGAACTGCTTGACTTCCCTATTATCTGAAACCTGGCACAGATTGACCAGACCTCTCTACCAATTAGCGTGGGAGAAATCTTTCAAATATTAAATATAACCTAGGGTATCTAAAAGATAGTAATGCTGCGGCACATTCTGTTGATACTGACATTAGTTAGGCAATGAGACTTAAAAGAATCGAAAATGACATTGAATGTCCCATTTACATGTTGGAAAGTAATAACTACTATCAGTCTATAGATTAAAGAACTCGTGGGAACGTTGTTTAGAAAATGATCAAATGGTTATCAACTCTGGTTTTCCCACAGTAAATTGTAGGAAATGATAGAAATTCAGATTGTTTATCCATATATTTAATATACGGTGTACTATCTTTTTCCTGGAAACACGATACATTTCGTGCTGTTTATTGCACTTTATTAAATGGCAGATATTAAGGTATATATTTATAGAAAACAACAACACGAAAAACGAAAAAAACCAAAACAAAACAAAGAAAGAAGGAAAAAAAGATAAGGTACTGAACAGGACTCAAACTCGGCACCTTCGGCTCGACGCGACTACACCTTACCACTACACCACAGAGGCTGGTTACGTAACCTCGGGGAAAAGTCTTTAATTTAATGCCTTTTCCATGAAACTTCCTTCAGCAAACGCCGTTTAAAGATGATCGAGCTGCATTAACCAAGCTATTAACGATAAAAAAAAACAATGTAAACGCATATTCCATGGCAATGAATGAATGGAAGAACATAATTGTGCTTTACAAAACGCCGATACACGTCCTCGTCTGCAATGTAGGACGCAAAACACATGTTTTGTCATCTAGATTTCCGCTGTTATTTTGAAGCTAATGGTCAAAATCACATCCATTTTCGGCACATACAGGTTCTTAAGAATAGCATGGCATGACATTTTTCTCACTTTCACATCACCTTCTAGCAAGCTGGAATTTGTATATCCCCCGTGTTGCAAAGTCGAAGTGCAAATGTTCATCTTCTCGTCAAGTTTAACGCCTGGACGAGTCAAAGGCTCTTGAATTGAAATCAAATTCCCAAGTTAACCATCGTACTCATCTGAAAGACTCCTTTGGTAAGACCTCTAACGGTGCTGTAGAAAATTTGCCACAAAGAAAACTCTGACTCTGAGCAGCGAACGATGCACGCTCTCACCCACCGAACTTCCTCGTGTTTTTATTTGAGTTGTGCTTCCGCAATGCATTTTGGTAAAAAATGGCGCAGTTCACTCTGGTTAAATACAATGCATTCTGGTAAAAAGTGATGAATTCGAGAATTCGTCCCACCTTATATATTTCTCTTAAGTCCTGATTATGTTGCTGCTCGCTCGCTTCACTCGCTCCGCAGTAATAAAAAGATGTTCAGTGTGTTTAAAAAAGTCGTCTTAAAAACTCTTTTGCTAACTGTTAACCTGGTTTATTGCAGGTTCAAGTTTAATAGGTACAGTTATAATTCCTGCACACAGCCGAGTAAGCGTCAGCCCCACAAGCACAGCTCCAGGAACTAGGATGAGCGTAGAAGGATACCTAGAGCTTTTAAAGATGTACTGACTCATCTAAAAATTATGCCATTTGGCGTTGTCTTTGGAGTGAGGGCGTATACGCATCAAGCTCAAAGGAACTTGCCTAAAGAGGAATTGGAGAGTTGCTTGGTGTATTAAATAGGATGATAATCCCTGAAATGCACCGAAAAAATAGTGAAGTCATATAAACAGATAGAGAGAGAGAGAGAGAGAGCGTAAGCGACTAGGATGGCGACGGAGGAGAAAACGTCGCTGTGAATCGTGGATTTTCAGTTGAGGTAGTAGGTCAAAACTAAAAATAAAACTGCATTGTTACTCACTGGCAGCCTGAGCGTTGGCTTTTCAACTTTTTTCATGCCCCGGGCGACACTCTGGTTGCTCAGTCAACTGTTTTGTTTTGACGTTCCGATCATTACTCTGATATTTCTAACGAATGTCTCTCTCACATTCACGAATAAAGCAATGTCTGCTACCCTTCATCCTTCCTTCAACCAAAATACCGTTCCTCAGTGCAATGTTCTTCGCCATTCACGAGTTATATTTAGTTCTGCTTTGCACCGCCTCGTATAAGCCTCTTACAAGAACCACAAGCGGGCGAAGCTGTCAAGCACGTTGCATTTTAATTTGCATAAACCCCGCCCTAAATTAGGTGATTGACGGATTAGTTGAAGTGTCATTTATCTATTGTATCTGCCACTCCTTCCTTGCTTTTTTTAGCAGAAGTTTGGTTATTTCTCCTTCGCTTGACGTGTGAAATCTTCCCCCTCGCTTCCTCCTTTGCCAAAACAGCTGAGCAACCATGCCTTCGAGATCAGTACAATTGACGTCAATTGCATTAACATGGGCAAAAATCTTCCAAACTTGGTCGACACTAGGTGGTTATAAAGAATTATCCGAGAAATTTAAGCCAGTGAGAGTCAGAAAAGGATACTGATAACAAGATTACTGTAACACGAAGATGCTGATTGTCTAATTGGCGTGGGTGAGTGAGTCATGGGCCGTGGGTCGTGGGTCGTGCGTGATAATTGGTCATGCTTTGTGGATAATGGCTTTTCGACAAGACTCTTGCTCGTAGAATTTAAAGGCACCGTCCTCCTTTACACTTCCCCTCACATGTATGAAAAAGTTTCTCCAGTACAATCCACTAGAGCAACTTATTAGCAAAATATGTCCTCCCCGGTCCTGTCCCATTTTCCCTCATGCCTCTCCGCGTTTATGTACATGCGTGCAAGGAATCTACTTCCGGTTAAAAAAAATACAATTCTTAGATAATCGGGACTTTTGTTTCAAATTCTATGTCGTTGGACAAAACCCATCTAATATATTTTTTTGAAATTAAATTAAGCATTTGGATTAGGGAATACTATTCCATAAACAAATTATGACCAATCATCACCATTTAATGATAATAATAATAATAAAAGCTTTATTTATACTATCAGCGTTATACAACGCTGGTCTTAAGGATGTCCAGTAAATAAAATTTATAATAATATTATTCTAAATTACATTTCAAAGACGCTAAAAACTGCTAAGATAAGACTACTAAAAACCGTTAATTTAAGAACTACCAAAAACTAATTAAAGATATTAAGAACCACAAAAAACTATTAAAAAATCCACCTAGTTACACTGTGCATTTATGATTACTAATGTCACTGTCCCTCGATCAGTTGTTTAAAAAGATTAAATTTAAAAGAGCCTATACTAGTTGTTTTTCTAAGTTCTGTAGGGAGTGAGTTCCAGTCACTTGCGCCAGCAATTTGAATTGGAACGTCTTTCTTCCTGAAGAAGTCTTAGATTGTGGTACGTCGAGAGTGCCTTGGTTCGGCAGATTTCTGTTTTGGAGCTCAACCCTAATGGTTAGGTAACCCTCTAGTAGTTTAGGGCAGTTTTAGTTGTTTACAATCTTAAAAAATAAAAACAAATCTGAGGAATCGTCTCCCACTGTACAGTGTCAAGAGCCCTAGAGTGTTCCTCATATATTGTGTGCAGGTGATTCTGTTGGCCCTCAGAATAACCCTCATGGCTTGGACATATGCTTTTTTGGTTTGTTTTGTTTTGTTATTTGTTTTTGATAACTTTACACCCAACACGCGTACCCGATTTTCAACCCTCAATTTTAACAATTTTCAGGAATTTTCAGTACGGTCAGTCTAAAACATGGACAGAAAGCTAATTTACATAGGAGGCAACTAGAAAAAATTCATAACATAATTTTTGATCCTTTTTGTTCCAAGAAATACAGTATAAGAAGAGTGTAATTATCTATTCTTGGAAAGAGGAAGACGAAATCTGAAAACGTTTTTGTTTGCTTTGTTACTGAAACGGTAACAATTATCATGATTACATGTACAACTTGTGTTTGCTAAACTAAACAAATATGCCTTGACAGTTTCTAACTTCTTAAACATTCTCATTTATAGAGCAAGCGAGGAACATGAAATCCGTCTTTCTTGCTTCTTTCTTTTTTTTTTTTTCTAGAAAAATAGTTGATCTTGTTCAGGTATTTATTCCACCAATTTTTAATCCTTATGAAAACGGGAATAAATCAGTGGAAATTATCATAGAAATATTCAGTTCGACTAAGTTAACATGCATTTTTACGTTTAACATCTTTTGATCGCTTTATTGACGTTAGCTAATTAGTCCTGAAAGAGTATAGTCATGGCTTGGGAATCGCGAGGAAAAAGAAATCTATTTTGTTAAACGAAAAAAGCAAATATGCCTTTAGTTACAGTTTCTTTCTCATCTAAGAGCAAGCGAGGAGCACAAAAATTTCAGCCAATTGCGTTGCCATCATTAAATTCGTCTTTCTGAAAAAAGCGGCAAACAATTTATTTCACCGATATTGTTAAAGGAATGGCTGTTTGAAGGATTTTTTGTTTTTGTTTTGGTCTCAGAAAAAAAAAATGGAAATTTTCTTGAGAAATATTCAATTTGACTAAATTAGATGATATGCAAATTCATAAGCTTGTCTATGTTTCACTTGAAGTTATTCCTTCATCGATTCGTTTTTTTCATGGAAATTTTATCCCAAAACCAAAGAACTGTGGCCAGTTGCGATGAAAAGAATATTTTATTGTTTCAGTATGTTAAACTTAAAACGTATACCCCGTGAAGTTTTCAGGTAAGGCGGGCCGGCTGATCCATTATCTTCAAAACTTAGGTAAGTGTTGCTGACTAATTACGTGTAAAAATGTTATTTCGGTTAAACTTAGTAATATTAAGACATGTATCAGCAGTTTGGAAGTTATAGACTAAAAAGTACAATGAAGTATAGGCATACAGAGAGAAAATTAAGATCCAATTTTTTTCCCAACAGCGGAGTGTACGTAAATTATAACGACATTCAACGTGATCTCGAGATTCTTCTTTTTTGACGGTCCTTTTGTCTGATGAAAAAGAATATCCTTGCCTTTAATACCCGTCTATTTCAATGCTGTAAATCAAGGATTCCATTGCATTACATAATTTGTCAAGTGGCTGCTCAAAGTTGACGTGCTGAAATAAATCGTTTCCATTCCAGTTTCGAAGGCTTTTGAAGTCATGGTTGGTGTTATACGAATGTCAGCTTTCGTATACTTTCGCAGACTTTTAGGATAAAGACAGCGCTCCCAACAACATCATTATAGATAACATATACAAGGACTTTTAATATCTCAGGAAACGACGCCTGTTCACTTTTCTTATAATATTTTCATCAGACTTTCACTAATTTTTTGCAATTATAATTTTTTTACAATATTTATTTTAACAACAATGGCTTTCGCTGTTATAAATTACAAAATAAAACTTGTTGAGCAATGGCTTCCGTCGTTACAAATACCAACAAAATAAAACTTGTTCAGCTAAACCGTACGAAATGTGCTGAAAACAGGAAGTAGAAACAGTGTCCGAAACATTTTCAAGTTTTGTCAACACAATGGCCCGGCTTGCATAAAAGAACCTGCTTTGACCCTAGCCGCATCAATCGGCTGAGGTTCTCTTGAGTTAACTACAAATAAGAAAACCTCGACATTTTAGAATCACGATGGCACGCTTGATGCTGCTACTTTTGCTGATCGCCCAATTGATTCTTGCCTCATACGCGGACAGTGGGCAAAAGGTAAGAAAATATTGCGTTACGTTTTCACCGAGAGACCTTAAGGTGACCTTTCAGTCTCAAAAAACGCCATGGCGTTTACGTTCCCGCTAAACATTTTATCCTGCGGCCTGTTTGGACTGCACTATCGACGCTTAATGACCGAGTTTTTGTCAGCCACGCACATCTAATTGTTATGCCACCAAAGGGTTTATTATAAGGCGAATAAGAGGCTAAGGATCTCATTTTCAAGTTCAGTTTTAGTGCCTTATGTTTTGAATTGAAAAGCAGGGTATCCATTTACACTTTGGCAAAAGAAATGACTCTGACGTATTGGTGGTAAATACTACTGACCAAGGTACTCATTTTAATCAATTTATTATACGTGTGTTTTTCGCAGGCCTATACATTCAAGGTATCCAAAGATATGTACGAGAGTATCAAAGTTGATGCTAACAAGGAATCTGAGACCTTTTCTCTGAGTCTTGCGTCGTCGGGCAAGAAGGAAGGAGACTGTGTCTACGACTTTAACAAGGTCAGTAACTAACATAAACATGAGATCAAACAAGTCAAACTGATCTAAATTTGGAGCTGGTGATTCTTTGTTTTGTCAAAGAACTGAAATCATTTTTTTAATGCGATTGAAATAATTTCTTTCTCTGACTTTTTGGTTTAAAAGCTTGAAAATGTAGGGCTAACAATCCGAAATTAACATTTCACAGTTTTGCGAAAACGTCTCTGAAATGCCCATAAAACACTACTTTTTTCTGTTTCTGACGGAAATATAATCTCTTTTTCGCATCAAAATAAGATTACTGTCGGTGCAGAAACCATTCCAGGACCTTTCTCCAAAACTTTTCAAACGCTCATCAGTGTATGACCAAAACTATAGGGAGTGCTTAAAAGCAAGAGAATAATATATACATTATGCCAAGGCTTAAGGCCAAGCTCGCGTTTATAAATTTATAATTTACTTCAAACAATAAACTTGTAACTACTTGTATTGCAAAGAAATCCACTTGGATTTGAGCCCGCGATCAGTTGAAAGCTGATAACTTATCAGCAGATAAAACATGCAACCTCGATAGGTCGATATCTGAGCCCGCGATACGGTACTGATCAGCGGATACCCTGTTTTTGACAGCTGTCAATTGTTCACCACATGGATGTGCAATATCAGGTCACACGTTCCCACACTAGCCATAAAGTGTGAGATTTCAAATTGGTTGTCCTCTGGCGCGGACGGACGGACGGACAGTCACGTGACTACTCAAACTTTTCGGATGGATAGATAACCAAAGTTACTTAGCTACGGCGCTCCGCTCGGGAGCGCTATAGTGGAACTCCACTACAAAGAAATCTCTTGATTAGCCTATATCCTGTAATAACAGTTTGCTACCAGGGTACTGAACAGCGAAATAAAAAATTGCAGCTTTAAACTATTACTTTAATATTCAATATAATTACTTATTTGTCTATTGATCGTTAATTCGTATTGGCTTGACTTTACTGCAGAACGTGACGATGATTCGATTGCCAGAGGCAAAGGCCTGCTTTTTAAGATACTCCATCGGGAACGTTCCTCGACCTGCTGACTTGCTGAAACAATTACAATTGGTAAGTGTCTGAGGACCTATGACAAACGTCGTTAAAATTAGTGTCTTGCTGAATTACCTCTTGATGCACGATTGTTAAACTAAACTGTAGGTTGCATGATTACTAAAAGCAATATCAAACTGTGAGTTTATTTCCTTCAAGATTCCGTTTCTGTGATATCCGGAATAATCAAGGATTCGGTAAGTGTTATCAGTCTCGGCTTTCGGCTCGGCCGATAACACTTATCTTGACCTAATATAATTGAGTATTCTGGATATCACTACATCCAATAATTGTTCATAATCATGGTTACCAATCACATTGGAGAGATTCGTTGAAGTTATTTATTTATTTATTTAGTCGTTTGTTTATTTATTTCACTGTTATAAGTACATGGAACTTGCTTATCCGTGTAACCTTTTGATAATTGTTCCACTGAAGTTTTTTTTTTTTTTTTTCACGCTGGTTTTCATTACCTGTAGGTGCAGAAAAGTACAGATTCTAAAGTGACCACTACGTCTGAGGAAAATGTCAAGGTTGTTGCCAAACTGAGTGACCGTTCGGACTTGAGCGACGAGATGAAGGATCTATGTGCAAAGCTTCCAATTTACCGAGTCCGAAAGTTGGACGAGAAACAGAATGACGCTGATGAAATGGAAGACAATGTGCAACAGTCCGACGAACTAGATGCACCAGAAAGGGTGGCTAGAGGTAATAAAATGATTAAATGGAAATAACGTTCTTGCAGAAGTTATAACAATCCTTAAAAATCTATAACAGATCGCTTTCAACTGCATGAAACGTTTGGATGGCCTTACAAAAATAATAATATAACAACGAAACATTTGGAATCGTCACTTTCTTGAAAGAACCCTATACCGAAAATATTTTAAATTTACAACAGATCTAATAAAATAAGAAGCATTTATTAATAATTTTTCTATAGTTTTAAGCCCGCCCACCCCTGTTGATCTGGGCAGGGGTAAAACGCATATTAATATGTTGTGAAGTATTTTGAAAGATATTTTTAAGACGGATCTATCTTAACTTTTGAGTTTAGTTTTTGTTTCATTAAGTCTTGTTTTTGTCCACGTACTGTTTTTCTGTTTTGATCTTTTGTTTTTACTTGTATTTGAAGTTATGCTTAGCTCGCGAATTTACTTATTGCCATATTAGGAATGTTACAGGTGGTCATGTTTGTGTTGTTAGAACTGACCCTCGTTATTAGGTACTTATCAGTTGCGGCTGTGCGTAGGCTAGTCTATTCCCTGACAATAGCAAACCTGTTGCAATGTTAGCGATAAGAAATACAATAGAAACTCTTCCGGTCAGCTAACCCAAACACGTCCAGCTTTGGCTATTAAAACCGCTACTATACTTGAACTAGAAGTTAATAGAAAAAAGTAGGAAAAGTAGAGTAGAAGTAGAGTAAGCAGAAGTTGTAAGAAGAATAAGAAGAATAAAGGCCAAGATGTAAATCAGATTCCTGGTACCTCATCGTGTAGCGAGCGAGTTGCTCGAACACACCCCCACAAATATTTGCGTCCATTCAGTTTGGTTGTTCCCAGTTTGGTTGGATTCACCCAGCGACAAGAATACGCTACTTCAATCAACATTTGCTAACTAATAAGTTGCCACTCTTCTTCAATTGATGGCCAGGCCTTACTATATGTTTAAAATTAAACTTACTGGCAAAGGCTGATCGGACAGCTATGGATGGATAATTCGTTTGCCCAATATTCAGGCGAAAAAAAAGCAACCTTGATCAGCTTCACAGTTCTGCCTGTGTGATGTCCTACTAGGCACTGGTAAGCTTTCGACGAACCCAAAATCGTCTTGCACGAGGCCGAAAAGGAGTCGAAAAACCGATAAGTTGTTTTCCACCACCCGACTTTAAACTTGCAACTTCTCTTTTTTAGCCTAAACTCCAGTTTTTGACGTAATTGAAATTAAAAATATACAGTTTTCAATCGTCTAATATACGAATCGGATTAAAAAAAAGAGAAGATTGAGGAAGAGAACGATTCTTAAAAGATGCGGTTTCGGCAGAGGGATTGGTTTGGTAGGGGCGATTCGTGTAGAAAAAAATGCTTTTTCAAAAATATCCGGACCTCAGGTTGACGGGGCCCTAAACAGGTTTTCTTGTGGTTAAAAGTGTGTGGAACACAAAACGTCGAATTAACACTTTGTACCAGAGTATGACCTAATTCAATAAAGTTTTAGTGGTTGTCCTTTAATTACCTATGAGCCACTAACTGTACAACCATGCATCTCAGAAGAATTAAAAAATGGACACGTCTGTCTTTATAACGACTGACTACCCGACCTTGAAGCGGCTTGCCAGCTCTGCATTTAAATAATCTCTAATTTGTACCTATAGGTTTCATCAGGAAATGGGTGTGCAAACGAATCTGTAGGCGTTTCCGCAAATGCATCAGAGTCCCATGGATAAGATGCAGTTGGAGAGGCTGTAAGACTTATTGGCGTCGAAAATGCTGGACCGTAACCATATGCCCGCGTGCCTGCTCCTGGGTTTGGACAACTGGGTAAAGCATGTTTTTACACGATTATCTCAATAAGTGGCCTCGTAAAGTAAAACGTTAAGATATAAAGTTTTAGATACATTTATACCCTGTAGTTATTTGCATACTAGAGACGTTGTCAAGAAGATCATCAGACGACGGTGCTCTGACACGATTTTCAGGATGAGTAGGATGTAAACTGAGAACTTACTGGTTGTAAACAATATCACAGTGACTATAATGTAAGAAGGAATTTTAAATAAAAAATAAAGGTAAATGCCACTTTTTGCATGCATTCACATCTCCGTCTGTTGTTGATTTTTTAGACGTGGTGAAGAGGGGCGTGTTAAAGGGTATTGCCTTGCGCCCCTTTCATTGATATAAAACTGGATAATGTATAACCAGTGTTTTTTCTTTTATGGTGTTATAAGGTAAGGGTTATAACCTTTCCTCATGAACTGGCCTCTACAGCTGGGCAAAAATTATGACAGAAAATTTCCTTTGTCGTATTATATTTGAGAGACCTTATGCTTCGAGAAAGAGAAAGAGTTCGAGTACGAGATTTGACAGAAGGTGAAAACTTTTAAGCATTTTCTCAACACATAGACAATCCGAAAACCTTCATTGTTTTTTTTTTGATTCACCAGAAAAGTCAGCACTTTTAAGGCGAATTGAAGGAGGTTAAGCAAAATAATAAAAATTCTTACATTTAAATAACTTGTTTCCACCACGAACCACATTCTCGCTAAAACTGGAAGTAGAATGAGGACGGTTATCACGTTTTCTGTTTACAGGGGCACCAATAGAGAATATAGTTCAAAACCACTTAAAAATAGCATTGTTGAACGTATTTTAGTATTTAAACGGTAGATGTAGGCATATTTCTATCCCCTAAAAATTTTCGTCTCTTCGGATTTCCTATCTGAAAGTCTAGTGATCGGAAAATTATAGGGATCAAAACTTACCTTTTCAAAAATTTCAGCCAGAAAAAAGGATCCCGAAAATTCTAGGTGACCTTTTTTTTAGGGTAAAAATCTGTTAAAAATGGGCAATTATACCATTTTGGGGGGGTTCGAAAAACCTAGGAGAGGCAGGCAAGCAAGAAATATAAGAGCAAATATTCCGAAAATTCTAGATCTCAAATCGTCTTCCGAACATATATTTTCAAAAAATTGTCGTTGGGTGCCCCTGTCTTTAAGCAAAGGCGTTTTTGAACGACGCACTTCAACCGGAAGTGAGGACTTTTTCCTTTTAATATGGGATCAATTTAGGTGGCTGGGAAACTGCCCACCTACCCCTCCCCTAAGCTAACATTACCTACTTCTCGCTTAGAACAAAATGATGGCTCAGGGAAGGGGTAGGTGGGCAGTTTTTAATATGCCTGGACGCTATAAAATTCGCATTGCATAGTTTCTTTAAGGTCAAGTAATACGAGCAACATTTTCGCACAACTTATCTCGCAACATTGTTGCGTTGCAAGTTGAAAAGCGCTGTTGCCCGTATTACCATCGACGCTCTCAACTTGTCACGCAATAAATTTCGATGTTGCAAGTTGCGGCTCTTAAAGAAAATCATGCGTTATGATTGGTCAACAATGTGTTTTTGTGTCAGCAAACAAAATGGCTTGATGACCTTCTGTGTTTTCTTTTTGTACTTCCTTTGTCAATGCAGTTCTAAGGCTATGTAGTTGTTTTTTACGACCGTCAAGTGGAATGTTAAGATATTACGCGCGCTCTGATTGGCCGAGAGGGGTGTTTGCATGAGAGTATGTAAACATGGTTGTGACGTCAAGATGCTTTGCTTTTCGCGCGCTAATCACACAAGCACAAATTTGAAAAAGTTATTGAGTTCAAAATTCGACAAGTTTACTTTATTTACCCATTCCTTCGTCGGCTGAAACTTGGAACATCTTTAGAAACAAACAGTGTCAATTTTGTTTTTGCAAAAAGTAGAACTCAGGTCTACTTTGCGCAACATATTGCCACAACTTGCAACATCGAAATTTGTTGCGTGACAAGTTGAGAGCGAGGGTGGTAATACGGGCAACAACGCTTTTCAACTTGCAACGCAACAATGTTGCGCAACAAGTTGTGCGAAAATGTTGCCCGTATTACTTGACCTTTACACTTGAAGGGACGATTTAACTTAAAATGAAAGTCCACTTCCGGTTGGCGTGCGTCGTTCAAAAACGCCTTTGTTTAAGTTCTCTAATGACGCTGGTTCACGCGCGTCAAATACCTTCATTGTCTTGGGAAAATCTCGCCCTCGTAGTCGTCCTTGTCTTAGAGTCTATTAAAAGGTCTCTAGTATAGCCCGCGGGACGGCCCGCGGACAGACCAATCGTGACTTCGTCACTCTCTCGGTCACTTCCCTTTCTTTACAGCTACGTCGAAGTCAGTTTCCCAAAACAATTTTGATTTCTTCGCTCTCCTCCGTTTAAGAACAATGGGGTAAGAGCATGTTGCACATTATCATTTATGCAACTTCTTCTTCAAAGAAAATCTATTGTATTATTTTCCTGACCTGACGGCTCCGCAAGAGGAAAGGAATAGAAAAAAAAAAAACTTTCAACAAAGTGTACAGCTAGTCCATTCTCGATAACTCGAATCCTCTCCAATTCAAGCCTCGCATTAATTCGAACGATGTAGAATTGATTTCCTTTTCTGAATTTCTAGCCCCCCACGCACACGTTCTTATTCTTGGTTTGCAGTCATGTGACAAGGTGGTCACCTTGGCGATTAATAGAATTTTTTTAGTTCTCAGGGGAGAAGGACACTTTTCTTCTTGACCACATTAGGCGCCGAGGCGTCACGTGCAAACCAGCAACAGGCCGTGGGTTCGATTCCCAGGGTTGGACCATTACTCAGGGTCATAAAAGAACTGAGAAATCCACTTATGTCCAGAAATGCACGCAACGGCAAAAAAGCCAATCTTGCAAAAATTCGACGGTGGGTTGGTGAAAATTCAAATGAAATGCGCCCAGTTGCTTCAATGATTGGCGAAAAGGTTAAATTTGATAAAAATGGCAAATCTGGCGGAAACGACGCATTTGGCGCAAACGTTTGCCAGAGCGTTGGCGAAAATTCAGTTGTTAAAATTACACGTTGATCATTATTTTTTCTGTTATTTGAATTTTCTACATGGATATGAAATTTCGCGTGTTTAAATTTCACAGGGATTTTTATTCGCAGGCGTCTAATTTCGCGCATGAGGTGAAAGAGTATGGGTACTTGACATTTGCATAAGAAAACCAGAAATTCGGATCCGGGATAGTACGCGCCATTCCGTTTGAAAAGCTTCAGAAAATATGGACTGTGATTTAAAGCGATGCAATTTTTCTACACTCTTTAGGGCCTGTTTACATGAAGGTGGGTGACCTCAGGTAAACGTGATCACATCAAACTGAGATATTATATGGACAGGCCGGTTACCCCACTTAGACGGGTTACCTCACCTACCTGGGGTCTTCCACCTTCATGTAAACAGGCCCTGTCTATAGAGAGTTTTTACTCACGTGGCCAGAATCTATGCAAATTTATTGAAACAAAAGAAAGCGTTTGCATAAGAAAAGAGTTCAATTCCCAAAGGATTTGATTGGGACACCAACATGGCCGCCGTTTTATTGTTTTAGGACACCGTAACGTCATTTGAAAACACTCTATTCAGCTGATCTGGATGTACTTTGTAGCTAGTCGTTCTCCCACCACGTCAAATTTTATAGTTTTATTTTTGTGCATAAGATTTTCACTCAGGTGGTTTGCGTAAATAGTAGGCACCCTGTAACTCCATAGCTTTCAAAGTGCATTTGATGGATAACTTTATTCTTGCATGAACCATCACTACCATTCTTGTCTGGACTGCGTAGCGCTATTAAGAACTTATTTCCTGGTATATTCACGTTAAATAAATTCAACAGCACCTTGCAGCACTTGCAAGTTTTCTTTAAATCAGTCAAGAATTCATTTGTTATGAAGTCGTTGCACCCATTTTGGAAAACCCGTACTTTTTCGGGCTTGGGGGAATAAAACAAATTAAAGAAATGTATCATCCATTAATGAGCCTCAAGATGATTTCTTTTGTTTTACTCCCCCAAGCCTCGCTGCCAAGTATGAATTTTAATATATCGGAATTGGTCTATTTTAGCGATTTCTATCCGGCGCATACAAATGAGCGCAAAAAAGTCACCTTCCTGCCCTGTTCACAATACTTATAGCGAATGCTGCTGACCTCGTTTATTTTGTCTTGTCAATGGGAAGTTTGGTGACCACGTGACCGTACGTTAGACCGCCCGTCCGTCCGCAGCACAGGCATACCAATGTAAAATAAGTTAATCAACAGGTATGGCAACCCAAATGCAACTCTAGGTTATTTTGGCCTGAAATCGCATAGCCAGCCACGTCTTGTGAAGCAGAGACAACTTAAGAGTCAATAAAGACGAAAGCGGAAATTGTTTCTGCAACCCTGTTATCAAAGTATTAAGCTTAAATTAATTGTCATGCCCACAAATTTGGAATATGGAGAGAGACAAAAAAAAAAAAAAAGAGAAATACAGAGAAAAGGAGAAAGTAGGCGGCAGGCCAGCGAAGCTCAACGGGGAAAAGAGCGACAGAGAGCTAGAGCGAGAGATAAAAAAAAAACAAAGGAGACATTTTTTGTTGGAAAAACAACATGAAAATTTTGCAGTGACGATGAGAAAATGAGAAATGCTAGCCACCACTAAGGTGAAAATGAGCGCTTGTGAAAAAAAAAAACAAAACAACAACAACACCTACGACATTCCCTCCATAAAACGTGTAGCTAGGAATTTTTTGAAATTTTCACTTCACATTGTAGTCGTGCAAAACAACGGCTGCGCGTGCAAATTAAGTTGCTTTTTCACTAATTAGACCTATTATTGTTTTTTCACCGTAAGGTTCTCGTTGCGTTCGCCGCTTAGCATAACATGATTTTATATTTTGTTTGAGCAAACTATAAATATTATCGAGTGCTTCGCTTTTAGCCCTGGCTAAATCTATATATTAGATATGAAATAAATCTTATCCGGAAAATGTACACCGCTAATTTATCGATTCTGTACAGCAATAAAGAAAAAACTGGCCGGATACTGGGCACGTAACATCAATACTTAGTGAATGTTTCTGGTCTCCGTTATTCCAAACAAATCAAATTTCAAGAAGAATTGATAAATTTTGTGAGAACCTGTCTTCTTTAAATATCTTCACTATAAATATAAAACAGTTTCTTTGAAAATATCACATATTACCAACCCATTTCGGAACAGCAGTAGTTTTGCTGCACAGTAAACAGCGTAAATATTAGCCATGGAAAGTTTACTCACCTGAACAGAACGGCACCTTCTGCAACTGTTTTGCAAGCTGTAAACTCGCAAAAACTTTCATCTTAAAGCTGAAATGTTCAGCTTTCATGCGAAATACTCCGTTTACCGAGAACTGAAAAGGGCGCCTCAAAAATTGAGTTTTTGTTTTAAGTGGCCGCATTTTGGTGCCGGCCGGATATTGGGCAACATACAGTATTCAAGTTTTATGGGTATGAGTATGGTGATCATGAGCTTGGCACTCTAAACACTACCCCCACCCTCCCCCTGAAAAATCAGGTGTCATACACTCCTACCCCTCCCCCCCCTTCCCCATAACGACCACCTCTCCATAAAGGCCACTTTGTTCTGTCCCCAAGGTGGCCATTGTGGAGAGGTTCATCCGCTGTAAGTGGAATATGCCCGTCCAAGTGATTGTGATCCTGATGTTATCGGTCCTCTGTCAGTTAAGCTGTGATGTTATTGGCTAAGAAGAAAAAAAAAATTGACCCCGGCTCCGATCCCGACCCCTAGTCCGCGTTTTACTAACAACCGAGTCTGAGAATCAGTTACGGAACCTTTATATTCAAATTCCCCACTGTACGGAGCAAAACTCCAGTCAAATGCCCGGGGGTGGGGGAGGTGGGGAAGAAGTTGTCAACAGCGATCATTTCTCCCGGAGTTTGATAACTTGCAAATTTTTGTTTGCTTCCTAAGCATCCTATTATACGCAGATGAAATTTTCTATCACGATCACCTAGATTTATACTGGAATACATTTAAGTAAATCAAAATGGCGGATCCAAGAGGGCAGATGGTTTCAGATTTACGTAATAAATGACGTCATCATGACATCATAGCTAATTTTGAAGATCATTAATGATCTAGCTAACTTCTTGATATTATCAGACACCTCAATTTTTAAATGTATTTTCGCTTTATAGCCACTTTGAGAGAAATTTGAATTTTGCCAATAAATTCAATAATATGACGTTTTAATGACATCAAATTACTTCATGGTGTCAATCAAGTTATGCCTAGATGTTGGAAATGATGAGTAAATTACTCTGTGTGATTTGGATGCTCGTATCATGGGCGGTTTTGAAGTCATAAGGAGGGCCTCCGAAGCCCCTCCCCCTGCCCCCCTGTCCCTCCCTCATCCCGGTTGCATAAAGCAAAAAAAAAAAAGAACAGACCCGGTTTGAATAGGGCTAAGATGCGACGACCACAGACGACGACGACGGATAAAAATGCTACTGCACATAATCAGTACCACGTGACTGTTTGTCACGAAAGGCTGTCCCAAGGACGGGGAGCAGTACTAAATACGACGAAGGAGTGTTTTTGCAAGTGTACTTTCGTATCAACCCTAATTTGTGCCCAGCTGTAGAGGCTAGCTCACTTAGGAAAGGGAATAACCCCTACCTTACGGTCATACAATGTATACTATCCAGTTTCAGATCAATGAAAGGGGCGCCAGGAAATACCCTTGGCACGTCCCTCTTTAACACGCGTTAATAACACACTGAGGCCTTTATGCATGCATGAAGTGGCATTTCCCTTTATTTTTATTCCAAAAGTCCCCTTAAATTATAGTGCTATTATTTAAGACCCCGTGAGTCCTCTTACATCTTGAAAGTCGTTTCGAGTACCGTAAGCCAAAAGATCTTCTTGATAATATTTGCCGAGGCAAATACCTTAGCCTAACTGTCCACAGGGCATAAATTTTTCTGAACCTTAATTAATATATTTACGTTTCACTCTACGCGGCCACTTGTTGAGATAAATGTGTAAGAGCATGCTTTAGCCAGCTTTGACCATAACATATGTGCAGGCCAACGGGCATACGGTCTTTACGATCCAGCAATTTCGGTGCCAAGAAGTTTTACAGCCTCTCCAACTGCAGCTAACCTTTGGGACATTGACGCATTTGGGCACGTCTCTACAAACTCGTTTGCACACCCTTTTCCTTACGTAACCTATAGGTACAAATGGTAGGGGAGTTATACACTTTTTCAGGTTATTTAAATGCAAACCTAACAAAGGGCTTTGAGGTAGGGTAGTAGTTTTTAGACTTTAGACGTGTGAATTTTTATCTCTACTGAGGTGCGTGGTTCTTTTACAGTAAGTATAGTCATTGCAATGTTTACTGATAGATAAAGGGTAACCCAAACTGTATTGAAGTAAATTATACCCTGGTACATAGAGTTGATACGACTTTTGAAAACACATTTTTTTTTTACACGAATCGGCCACACGAAACCAGTGAATCCCCTCGTCGAAACCGCATCTATTAAAAATCGCAATCTTTTTTAATCCGATTTGTATATTAGACGATCAGAAACCAGATATTTTCGAATTCAAACTAAATTTTTGTTTTTTCAAATTCAAAGTGGTAGACAACAATTTGTTTTTCAACTCGTTGTCTGCATCGTGACAGCCGATTTTGGATTTGTTCAGAGCCAATTTTGGGTTCGTTCAGGGTTTATAAGTGCCTGATGGAACAATTATCTATAGGCAGAACTGTAACATCCTTGTAATGTAAGCACCAATCAAGGTTATTTTTGCCTAACCGGAGAAATATTGGGCAAATGATTTGTATTTATAAATGTCCGATCAGCCTTGCCTAGTAATTGTAAACATAAAGGCAGGCCTGGCCATCGAAGAAGAGTGGGGAAAAAATTGGTAGTTAGCAAATGTAAATTGTAGTAGCGTTTTCTTGTGGATGGGTGAATCCAAACCTGAAACAGCAACACAGAGAATTCGTGCGGACGCAAATATAACAGCAGCATGGGGCAGGATGCGGTTTCGGCCTTCCTGGAATATGGGTGTGGACGGCGCCATTGTTTGAAATTAAAAACACAAAGCTTAGACTGATAAAAACTATGGATTTTTTTTTCAGGTTTCTTTTTTGTTAAATCTGGTTTAAATTAAACGGGTTTCTTGGTATAAAAGGGTCTTCATACAAAAAGAAGATATGATGCCTTTGGTTCTCTCTTAGTTATACATTTGCAGGGCCTACAAATGTTGCCTTTTAGTTGATCAATCCTTTCACCAGTTAAAACATGAGACAATTGTATAATTGTTATAGCTTCTACAACCTTACCTTTAACCCCTTCTTTTACTACATCTACTAAATCGTTTGCACCCATTATTGGATCTTCCATCTGATCAGCGTCATTCTGTTTCTCATTTATCTTCCGGATTCGGTAAATTGGCAACTCTGCACACAGATCCTTCATCTCGTCACTCAAGCCCGAACGGTCACTCAGCTTACCAACAGCCTTGAAATTCTCCTCTGACTCAGTGGTCGCTTTAGAATCTGCACTCCTCTGCATCTGTGAGTTGTGTAAACCAGAGTGAAAAAATTAATGAATAATTTCGAGTGGAATTATCAATAGGTTGCCAGGGTCAGCAAAATTCCAGGTAGAACTTAGAATGAATAAATAAAGAAATTAGTAACTGAAATAAATAAATAAACAAATACTTTAAACAAATCTCTCCAGTGTAATTAGCTAGTGGTAACCTGATTTAGTAATTACTAAAAGGACAGAACGTGTAACTGGATGGTAAAAAAAGACATCATGCAGTAACTCTTAAAAACTAATGATAGCGCTGACATTTAACGAGATTGGACTCAAATGGGTTCTTTTATCTTAATTGTGGCCAAAAACCGATTGGGTGGATCTTGTCTCCTTAGATATATATAAAAAAGACATTAAAACTTAAAGTGTGTTCTTCTCTTTGCACTGTCATTTTCGTTAAGTTATGATTAACTGTTGAGGAAGTTCGTGTTATTAAATTCTCTCTGTAATCAGCTGGTGTTATAATCAGACGAATCGGATACTCCTTAAATGGCCCGCCTGATTTTGCTTAATCATTCGTATCGCGTATGATTACAGGCCTAATTGGCCTCAATTAAGTCCTTTTTTTCCGATATTGATTGCTGCATGTATTATAGGAACTTAAGTTAAAAACTCGTACATTAAAAATTAGCCTGACGCTAATTTAAACGTCGTTTGTTTTAGATCATCAGACACGTACCAACTGAAGTAGTTTCAGCAAGTCAGCAGGTCGAGGAACGTTTCCGATGGAGTATCTTAAAAAGCAGCCGTTTGCTTCTGGCAATCGAATCATCGTCAAGTTCTGCAGTAAAGTTAAGCCAATACAAAGCAAGGATCAATAGATACAAAAGGTTAGTGAAGAAAGAAATAAAAAATAAATAAAAAATAAATAAATAAAAAGAACGTGATTGTCTAATAGGTAATTTTATCAAAGTTACCTTTTTAGTTTATCATTTTGAATCAAACCAACTGAACAAAAGTGAGAGTCCCAGATTAGGCTTCTAATTTTTCTTTGCTTGCTTAGTGCCGTGGTCAACTATATCTCTTTCGGCGTCGACTTATTTTATGAAAACTCCAATCGTAACTTATAATTATTATACAGGCTAATCGATAAGAAATCAAGAGGCTCTTTTATATCATCTTGTATATAGTTTTGGTCCTCTTGCTTTATGTTCTGTCAGAAACAAGAGAGGATAAAGGGGACAGAGAAGGCATCCCCCATACGCACCCTATTCCATAGGTAATCCTTCTCGAGTTATTTTTAGAATCGGGATAAAGTTACCTCGCGCGCTACGTGGATCTGTGGATCCTTGGGATCTGTGGTCTTAAAAATAAGTCGAGACGAACTACCCATGGAATAGGGTGTGTATGGGGTATGCCTTCTCTTTCCCCTTTATCTTCTCTTGGTCAGAAACCATAGAAAAATGGCGTTTTATGTCCATTTCAGAGACGTCGTTTCCGAAAAACTGCACAGTGATAATTTCGCATTTCATATCCGCCTTTTATCTTAACGTTATAAAGACCGAAAGTCAGAGAAACTAAGGTTTGACTAGATCGCATTAGAAATAATTTCAAGTTTTAAACAGAAATAGAAAAAAAGAAGACTCCAGATTTAGATTAAATTCAGTTGATTGGTTTGACCTTTTATGTTGCTTACTGACCTTGTTGAAGTCGTAGACATAGTCTCCTTCCTTCTTGCCCGACGAAGCTTGACGCAAAGAGAAAGTCTCTGAGTTCTTGTTAGCATCGACTTTGATGCTTTCGTACTTATCTTTGGATAACTTGAATGTATATGCCTACGAATACACATGTAAATAAGAAGTGGTACCACATTTTTTTATTAATGTATTTAAAAACTGACTATAGACAAATGAGTAACTTCGCTATATATATTATTATGTAAATGGGCATATAAATACGGGTCTCTTTAGTCAGGACACGTGAATGAGATTCTTACCTTTTTATTCAATAAGCCCTAGGCATAATAATGCGTGGCTGTCAGACACTTGTTCTTTAGCGATCACATCACGGCATCGGACAATTGTGTAACCCGCTAAAAATCTCGTTCACGCGGAACCGTTCAAAATTTTCGCTCTGTTCACATAAAAATGACAAACCGGATCGAATTCTAATTTCTACGATGGTTGTACCATCCGCCTGGCGTCTCCCAGCTGAATAACCACTCATCCATGCAACCACGCCTTTGCCGTACAAGAATTTCAACGGCCATGGTGTTCACACCACGCCAGTCAAATTTTCGACCTCGATCTGTGACCTCCGTGTGAAAGAAGCGTAAGCATCGATAGCCCATAATACACCATAGAATAAAATATTAAGCGCGAAAATCAACGGCACCACATTCAACTTTGGGAGAGTTAAAGTAAAAACTGTCTTGGTGAAAACGCAATATTTTAAACTGAATTACCCTTTGTCCACTTTCAGCTTTAGAGGTAAGAATCAAAGGGGCGATCACCAAAAGTAACAGCATCAATCGAGCCATCGTGATAATAATAAAATGTCGACTCTTTCTTATTTTGATTCCTCAAGAGATCCTCAGTCGAATGATGCAGCTAGAGTGCAGAGCAGCTTCTTTTATGCAAGCCTGGCCATTGTGTAGACAAAACTTGAAAATTTTTCGGACACTGCTTCTACTTCCTGGTGTAAGCATATTTCGTATGTTTCAGCTCAACAAGTTTTATTTCGTATTTAAAACAGCGGAAGCCATTATTATAAAAATATAAAAATATTATTAAAAATAGCGAGCGGGCGTCGTTTTCTGAGATATTAAACAACATGTAAGCGTCCTAAACCTCTATAAAAATCTTGCTAGGAGCTTCGTCTTTATCTTACAAACAGGAGAAGGAGTACCCTGACCAAAGCTGACTTCCGCATAACACTAAATTAGAACCCCGCCACTAGCCTATTTCAGCACGTCAACTTTGAGCAGAAACTTGACAAATAATGAAATTGATTTCTTGCACAATTTGAGGATTGAAATAAACGGGGGATAACCAGACGGTATTATTCTCTCCTGTGAAATTTTCCTTATGTTGGTGTCGAGTTGTGCGCGAATTCTGACTCTTACGCGAAACGAGATTTTAGGGGGTATCACTATATCATCACCGAAGATTTTGCATTAATTTGTCTTGACTATTTTCTTTGATACTCTCTATTTTGTTTAAAACTGTTATTCCAAGTTTCTTTGTGGCTAGTAACTGAATTGCTATTAATATGTACACAAAAGTAAGAATATTCAGGAGACAAAAAAGATTTTTTCAAAATGTTATTGACTCTCGAGATCACATTGAATCAATGTGCCTTTCCTAGTATTTGCGATCACATTTTGCATTTTAACAATATTGATTTAATGTTTTTCCTTTCCATGCTTTTAATACCTTTACTTTTTGTACCCGGGATGGCTGAAATTCTGCCATTTGAGGCAATTATTTTCTATCCACTTAATCAAAGCTTATAGTAAGTAGCACTTAGAACTATTCTCAAGGCTCCCTCACTGATCTTGCTAGAGCTTAAAAGAGCGGACTTTTCTTCATTTGTGACGTGATCCTGCACAAAAAAAAAAACAACAGCTTTATACCATTACAAGGAAGTTAAAACGCTCATGCAAGATATTATGCAACCATCGTATAACACAATTCGCTCTGGACCGGCGCTCGCGCTCAAAACGTAACCAGTCACCATCATGGTGGCTAAATCGGTGACAACCATAAGCAAAAAGGCCAAATCTTGGTGTATAACTTCCGACCAAGCTAAAACAGTCGAAACCCCATCATTAAAAGACAGAGGGACCAGTTCGCGTCAACATCGATCGACTATCAATATGATTTTAGTAGAAAGAGTTATTAAACCCCGCGACTAACAGTAAGAACCTAATATATTTTAAGAACCTGTTAGGTTACAACTTGCCAGTTAGGCCCCCTCTATACAAGAACCTGTTAAGGCTAAAATTTGAAACAGGTTCTTATTTTCTAAAACCTGTGAAAAAATTCTGTACACTTGGGCAAATAAGATAAGTCAACATTCAGAATCCTCTTTGGAGACATAGATTCCTCATCAATCCAACTGCATTATAATGGTATGCAGATTTATATGTTGAGGAATATTGTTTTTTTTTTGTTTTTTTTTCAGAAAATAAGAACCTATTTAAAAACCTACACAGGCTAAAACTTGTGCCAACTACCATTTATATAAGAGCCTGTTTAGGCTAAATTGGAAAAATCCAAGTTCTTAAGTCGCGGTTTTTTTAATAAACCCCTTCATTCCTTATTATCGATCATTGTTGTAACGCCCAACTAGCTGCTGTCTTAATGCTAACACGGAGTTACAAGACTTTTAAGCGCAGTTAGTGGCCAGACGTACCTAGTAAGTACTCTTTGAAAGATCATGAAATGTGCCGGTTTCCTCCTCCCAATACTCGAAATATTCACGGAATTTACGTTTAGTTCGGAACTTACTGAGACAGCAAACATTAATTCAGCCGCAATTGGCCACCTTTTGGAATGAAATTTCCGTGAACAAAAGAGTCCATGAATAACTTCAGATGAAGAAACCGGCGCAAACTTATTAATTTGCATTTAACTTAGACGAATTGAATATTTCTAATGAGAATTTCCATTTTTTTTTCCTGCGATCATTCATAAGAAGTATTTCAAAAAACATTTTGATGTAGTGAGCCTTATCTTTAACAAAATTGGTGAACTAAATGGTTGAGCAATATCTACTCTTTCTCCTAGAAAAAAAAGTAATAAAGACGAATTTCCTGAGAGCTGCGTGATTGCCTAAAGTTTATTCCCCACGCTTGCTCTTACATAAGGAAGTTGGAGAAGAATTACACTTCGGGTATATTTGCTTACCAAACACAAGTTGTACATTATTATCACATAACTGTTTCCGTTTCAGATACAAATCAAACAGAAACTTAATCAGATTTCTTCCTCGCCCCAAGAATAAATTATACAAGCTGAGATTTCAGGACGTAAGCATCGTGTTGAAAAAGATAGAAGAAAATATATGAAAGAGTTATTCGCGGTTATATTTTCAATAATCCTCCATGAATTCAGTACTGGGCAGGGTTCGTCGATGATAAGGATAGGCCATTGTATGCCATGAAATGTCCATTTGCCTTGCTACAGCTTTGATTTGGCAAATAAAGGTTTGGAGGTACAGTTTTGTTGATCAGGGACAATATATTATTCTTTTAAGGAAAAAATAAAACATCAAATAACTTATAAAACAAATGAACGACTTGAGCGCGAATTGAACTGCGCGCGAGAATTCTAGAAGAAAACATTTGAGCACAGCCGATGAAAACAGTTATTTCGACGCTCATTCTTTTGTCCTTATAAACGCTTGGATGGATAAATCTTATTTTCACTCAGGTGTTAAAATTTGCTTGCTTATAGTAATGTTTTATTCACCCGCACTTTTTTTTAAGTCCACGCCACGTTTAGGTTTTTTTTTACCAGATAAGTAAAATATATTAAGTTATTTCATTTCTACGTTCCACTTACAACATTAAAAAAAAATAGCGATTAAAGTTGGATAATTTTGGCATTAGTTTTAGTTACTAAACTGAGATAAACATGAAATATAGTGAGTACTGAAATCTTCGTTTTAGAACAGGGAAGTGATTGTCGCCTTTGAAAAGATTTTATTTACTTTGCGGTTGAAACAATTAGGTTGTACCGAAATATCTGATATTTTTTGCTTTAAAGAATCAGGTGAACGAAAATTAAAATTTTCGTTCACCTGATTCTTAATTGTTAAATAATCCGTACATCATTTCATGGCAATAAAAAAGACGTATTTGCCACTACTAGTTCATTGCATGCTATTTTAACGAAAAGGCTGCAAAAAACTTTTCTAACTTTTCTAGTTTCCTTCCTCCTATGTAAATTAGCTTTCTCTTTGGGGAAGAGCGTTGCGTGACGAAACAAAGAACTACTCAGTACGGAGCAGACGATCTTTGGGAGGTTGTCTATCAACCGATTTATTCAAACGGGTAAGCTGAATTAGAAATGAAGGTATCTCAGAAAAGACTTTGGCACTCGGAAAATGGTAGTGGCAAACACCTTGGAATGAAAAAAGGTCGTATCATTGGGGAAAGGATTAGATTTTAAGGGGTTAACGTATTGCTTGATAAGAGTTCCACATGTTTTGGTCAAAGCTGGTCTTGAATTAAACTAAGTACCAGGGGCACCCAAAGAGAATATAGTTCAAAACTACTTAAACATAGCATTGTTAAACGTATTTTAGTATTTAAACGGTAGATACAGTTATATTTTTATCCCCTAAACATTATAATTATCAAAACTTACCTTTTCGAAAATTTCAGCCAGAAAAAGGGATCTCGAAAATTCCAGGTGAACTTTTTAGGGTGAAAAATCCATTAAAAATGATCAATTATACCATTTTTTAGTTGTTCGGAAATCCTAGGAGAGGCAGGCAAGCAAGAAATTTTACAACAAATGTTCCGAAAATTGACGTTGGGTGCCCCTCCTTAGACACTTTTTTTCGTTCTACAAACGTTAAAGGAGAGATATCAAGCAGTTCTCCCACTAAAGGGATAGCTTGTCAAAGACCCTTTTGTGATTTTGCGAATACCTATAGTTTCTACGTTATTAATGCATCAGCCAATTCCAGCTGCGCCCAGACGAGATTTGACTGAAGGTGAAAGTTTCTACGCATTTTCTCAACACATAGACAACCCGGAAACCTTCATTGTTCTTTTGATTTACCAGAAAAGTCAGGACTTTTAAGGCTTAATTAATTGAAGGAGGTTAAGCAAATAATAAAAATTCTAACATTTGAATAACTTGTTTCGGCAACGAACCACATTCTAGCTAATACTGGAAGTAGAATGAGGACGGCTATCACGTTTTCTCTTCACATGTCTTTAAGCAAAGGCGTTTTTGAACGACGCACTTTAACCGGAAGTGAGGACTTTTTCCTTTTAATGGGATCAATTTAGGTGGCTGGGAAACTGCCCACCTACCCCTCCCCTAAGCTAACATTAACACTTACTTCTCGCTTAGGGCAAAATGATGGCTCAGGGGAGGGGTAGGTGGGCAGTTTCCCAGAAACCTAAATTGATCCTTAATATGCCTTGACGCTATAAAATTTGGATTCCATAGTTTCTTTACACTTGTAGAGACGATTTAACTGAAAATGAAAGTCCACTTCCGGTTGGCGTGCGTCGTTCAAAAACGCCTTTGTTTAAGTTCTCTAATGACGCTGGTTCACGCGCGTCAAATACTTTTAGCTTAATTGTCTTGGGAAAATCTCGCACTCGTAGTCGTCCTCGTCTTAGAGTCTATTAAAAGGTTTCTAGTATAGCCCGCGGGACGGCCCGCGGGACTGGACCAATCGTGACTTCGTCGCTCTCTCGGTCACTTACCTTGCTTTACTACGTCGAATTCAGTTTCTCAAAGCAATTTTGATTTCATCGCTCTCCTCGGTTTGAGAACAATGGGGTAAGAGCATGATGCACATTATTATTTATGCAACTTCTTCTTCAAATAAAATCTATTGTATTGTCTACCTGACGGCTCGGCAGGAGGACAGGGATAGAAAAAAAAAACTTTCAGCAACGTGCACAGCTAGTAGACCATTATTGATAACACGAATCCTCTCTAATTCAAGCCTCGTGCTAATTGGAACCATGTAAAATTGATTTCCTTTTCTGAATTTCTAGCTCCTACGCGGACGTTCTTATTCTTGGTTTGCAGTCATGTGACAAGGTGGTCCCGTTGGCGATTAGTAGAATTTTTTTAGTTCTCAGGGGAGAAGGACACTTTTCTTCTTGACCACCAATATTAGGCGCCGAGGCGTCACGTGCAAACCAGAAATAGGCCGTGGGTTCGATTTCCAGGGTTGGACTATTACTCAGGGTCATAAAATAACTGAGAAATCCACTTATGTCCAGAAATGCACGCAACGGCAAAAAAGCAAATCCTGCAAAAATTGGACGGAGGGTTGGTGAAAATTCAAATGAGATGTTAAAGAGGCGCCCAGTTGCTTCCATAATCGACGAAAAGGGCGAATTTAACAAAAATAGCAAATCTGGCGAAAATGGCGTATTTGGCGAACATTTGCCAGAGCGTTGGTGAAAATTCGGATGTTAAAACTACACGTTGATCATCATTATTTTTTCTGTTATTTGAATTTTCTACATAGATATGAAATTTCGCGGGGATTTTTATTCGCGGGCGTCTAATTTCGCGCGCAGGGCGGATAAAGGTTGGGCGGTGAAACGAGTGCGTCCGAGCAAAAAGGTGTGATGCAGTGGACTGGGACTCTGCTTAGAAATGTCGCTTGTTTTCGACTTCGGTCAGGGCTTGCGATGTGGTTTGTACATTAGACACTGCCGCTGTCACTGAATTTAGCGGCTTGATTTGTTTTCTTGCACTTCTTCCTCGTTCCTTTGTGCTGGTACGCTGTCTCTGAGAGGCAAATGTTGCTATTTTTTGTGGGAGGTTTAGTTGGAGTAGACAAACATCGCTTTCAAAGGGTTTCTTTTATTACTTCCACGACTCTACCACTGAATTATATTTTCGTTCTGCTACTCGCCAATGTCGATGTTATTTCAAAAACAAAAACATCTAAGTACTGTCTAAAAAACGAAGGAAAATCTCATCCATGTCCTCCATGGCAAAACTAAAAGACAGCAGATCGTGTTTCATAACTTGATGACGTGTATTTTATAAATGCGTGCAGCTCGTGCAAGGTGAAATTATGCTAATTTCAATCACCATCATCCTTCTTTTTAATTTTGAAAAAAAACATCTCATACGTCTTTCTGTTTCTTCGAAACTTCAAAATTAGTTTTCCCTCAGTTTTTACTGTTTACCTTGTTTTGTTTTAGAGAGAAAAACGGAGAAAAAACCTTACAAATGACCTCAATAAATTTTGTTTACATGCGGTTGCCGGATTTGCAAAGCATTGCGCGAATCGCCATGGCACGTTGCACCCGAGAAGCAAAGTTTGAAGAAATATAACGCCACTATATCAATATATATCAATCTAATTTTTTGTTATGTTATACAAAATTTATCCCCCTTTAACATATGTAAAAATTGAGGTTAAGAAGTGTTAAGCTTTTGCAAACGAAACGGCGAAAGACGATTAGGTGATATTTAGTGGAAGGAGGAGGTATTCAACACTTTCAAATTAAACTCAAATTTTGGCATTATACGACCAACAAGTTTGACTTATAGACGTACAGACACAAACATATGAAACTGTTTATTGGTATTGTTATGAAACGAATTTATCTATTTAAGATTGTAGCCTGAAATTACAGAAAGAAAATAGGATTTCCGGTTTGCAAAAAGGAAAATTTCGCCGGCCTTCAAGCGCACCGGAAGCGCGGAAAGAGCGCTCGTGCCAGTCCTACTCCGCATCACACATTAAATGAAGAGCGGAGCGCTCGTTTCACCGCCCAACATTTATCCGCCCTGTTCGCGCGTGAGGTGAAAGATTATGGGTACTTGACATTTGCATAAGAAAAACAGAAATTCGGATTCGGGATAGTACGTGCCATTCCGTTTGAGAAGCTTCAGAAAATATGGACTGTGATCTGAAGCAACGCAATTTTTCTACTCTCTTTAGGGCCTGTTTACATGAAGGTGAGGTAACATGTGGCGGGTTGCCCCACCTAACATGTAAACGTGATCACATTAAACTGAGAGGTCATAGGATCAGGCGGGTTACCTCACCTACCTGGGGTCCCCCACCTTCATGTAAACAGGCCCTGTCTATAGAGTGTTTTCACTCAAGTGGCCAGAATCTATGCAAATTTATTGAAACAAAAGAAAGCGTTTGCATAAGAAAAGAGTTCAACTCCCACAGGATTGGTTTGGGACACCAACATGGCCGCCGTTTTATTGTTTTGGGACGCCTTAACGTCATTTGAAAACACTCTATTCAGCTGATCCAGATGTACTTTGTAGCTAGTCATTCTCCCACCACGTCAAATTTTATAGTTTTATGTTTATGCACAAGATTTTCACCCAGGTGGTTTACGTAAATAGTAGGTACCCTGTGACTCCATAGCTTTCAAGGTGCATTTGATGGATAACCTTATTCTTACACGAACCATCACTACGATTTTTGTCTGGATTGGGCAGCGCTATTGAGAACTTACCCTAAAATTCCGAAAATAAGCCCCGGGGCATATACAAGGTCTTTTTTGAGGGGCTTCTTTTCGGAGGGGCTTATATTCGGAGGGGCTTATCTACGGGGGGAAATTTTCGATTGGGCTAACCTTATAGTTGGAAGTACATTTACCGTTTTTGATTTGTTTTACTTTGTATTTCAGGGAAATTTCCAAGTACAAGGCCCCGGGGGGCTTATATTTGGAGGGGCGATTTAACGGAGGGTTTTTTGCGTTACCGGTTTGGGGGGCTTATATTTGGAGGGGCTTATTTTCGGGATTTTACGGTATTTCTTGGTGTATTTACGTTAAAAAAATTCAAAAGCACCTTGCAGCACTCGCAAGTTTTCTTTAACTCAGTGTTCAAGAATTCTTTTGTTATGAAGTCGTTGTACCCATTTTAGAAAACCCGTACTTTTTCGGGCTTGGGGGAATAAAACAAATTAAAGAAATGTATTATTTATTACTGAGCCTCAAGATAATTTCTTTTGTTTTATTCCCCCAAGCCTCGCTGCCAAGTATGAATTTTAGTATGTCGGAATCGCTCTATTTTAGCGATTTCTATCCGGCACATACAAACGAGCGCAAAAAAGTCACCTTCCTTCCCTGTTTACAATACTTATAGCCTATGCTGCGGACCTCGTTTATTTTGTCTTGTCAATGGAAATTTTGGTGACCACGTGACCGTACGTCAGACCGCCCGTCCGTCCGCAGCACAGGCATACCCAAGGAAAATTAACTCAATCAACAGGTGTGGCAACTCAAATGCAACTCTCGGTTATTTTGGCTTGAAATTGCATAGCCAGCCACATCTTGTGAAGCAGAGACAACTAAAGAGTCAATAAAGACGAAAGAGGAAATTATTTCTGCATCCGTGTTGTCAAAGTATTAAGCTTAAATTAATTGCCATGCCCACAAATTTGGAATATAGAGAAAGAGAAAGACAGAGAAAAGGAGAAAGTAGGCGGCAGGCCAGCGATACTCAACGGGGAAAAGAGCGATAAAGAGCTAGAGCGAGAGATAAAAAAAAACCAAAGGATACATTTTTTGTTGGAAAAACAACATGAAAATTTTGAAGTGGCGATGAGAAAATGAGAAATGCTAGCGGCCACCAAGGTGAAAATGAGCGGCAGTGAAAAAAAAAACAAACAACAACAACAAAAAACAAGAACACGTACGACATTTCCTTCATAAAACGAGTAGCTTGCAAGTTTTTGGAATTTTCACTTCACATTGTAGTCGTCCAAAACAACGGCAAAGAATGTACAAAAAAAAGTGTGCTGCGCGTGCAAAGTTGCTTTTTTGCTAATTAGACCTATTGTTGTTTTTTCACCGTAAGGTTCTCGTTGCGTTCGCCTCTTAGCATAACATGATTTTATATTTTGTTTGAGTAAACTATAAATATTATCGAGAGCTTCGCTTCTAGCCCTTGTTAAATCTATATATTAGATATGAAATAAATCTTATCTGGAAAATTTACTCAGCTAATTTATCGATTCTGTACAGCAATAAAGAAAAAACTGGCCGGATACTGGGCACCTGACATCAATACCTAGTGAATGTTTCTGGCCTCCGTTATTCCAAACAAATCGAATTTCAAGAAGAATTGATAAAAATTCTGAGAACCTGACTTCTTTAAGTGTCTTCACTTTAAATATAAAACAGTTTCTTTGAAAATATCACATATTACCAGCCCATTTCGGAACAGCACTAGTTTTGCTGCGCAGTAAACAGCGTAAATATTAGCCATGGAAAGTTTACTCACCTGAACAGAACGGCACCTTCTGCAACTGTTTTGCAAGCTGTAACTCGCCAAAACTTTCATCTTAAAGCTGAAATGTTCAGCTTTCATTCAGTTACTCCGTTTACCGAGAACTGACAAGGGCGCCTCAGAAATTGAGTTTTTTTTTTTAAGTGGCCGCATTTTGGTGCCGGCCGGGTACTGGGCAACATACAGTATTCAAGTTTTATGGGTATGGTAATCATGAGCTTGGCACTCTAAACATGTTCTACCCCACCCTCCCCCCTTGGGGGAGGGGGGCGGGAAAGTTTTCAACAGCGTTTTTTTCTCTCGGAATTTGATAACTTGCCAATTTTTGTTTGCTTCCACAGCTTCCTTTTATACGCAGATGAAATTTTCGATCACGATTACCGCGATTTATACTGGGATACATTTAAGTAAATCAGATGGCAGATGGTTTCAGATTTCCGTAATAAATGACGTCATCATGACATCCCAGCTAGTTTTAAAGATCATCAATGATCTTGCTAACTCTTCTTGATATTATCAGACACCTCAATTTTTAAATGTAGTTTCGCCTTATGGCCACTTTGAGAAAAATTTGGATTTTGCCAATAAATTCAACAATATAACGTTTTAATGACATCAAATTACGTCATGGTGTCAATCAAGTTATGCCTTAGATGTGGAAATGATGAGTAAATTACTCTGTGTGATTTTGATGCTCGTAT
>NC_133213.1:7275395-7277895 GCF_958299795.1 Porites lutea
TGACCTCCGTGTGAAGGAAGCGTAAGCATTGATAGCCCATAATACACCATAGAATAAAATATTAAGCGCGAAAATCAACGGCACTACATTCAACCGGGGGAAAGTTAAGCTAAAACTGTCCTGGTGAAAACGCAATATTTTAAACTGAATTACCTTTTGCCCACTTTCAGCGTTAGAGGTAAGAATCAAAGGGGCGATCACCAAAAGTAACAGCATCAATCGAGCCATCTTGATAATAAAATGTCGACTTTTTCTTATTTGGATTCCTCAAGAGATCCTCAGTCGAATGATGCAGCTAGTGTGCAGAGCAGCTTCTTTTATGCAAGCCTGGCGATTGTGTTAACAAAACTTGAAAATTTTTCGGACACTGCTTCTACTTCCCGGTGTCAGCATATTTCGTATGTTTCAGCTCAACAAGTTTTATTTCGTATTTGTAACAGCGGAAGCCATTATTATAAAAATATAAAAATATTATTAAAAATAGCGAGCGGGCGTCGTTTTCTGAGATATTAAGCAACATGTAAGAGTACTAAACTTCTATAAAAATGTTGCTAGGAGCTTCGTCTTTATCTTAAAAACAGAAGAAAGAGTACCCTGACGAAAGCTGACTTCCGTATAACACTAAATGAGAATTCCGGCTCTACCCGATTTCAGCACGTCAACTTTGAGCAGAAATTTGACAAATAATGAGATTGATTTCTTGCACAATTTGAGGATTGAAATAAACGGGGGATAACCAGACGGTATTATTCCTTCCTGTGAAATGTTTCTTATGTTGGTGTCGAGTTGTGCCCGAATTCTGACGCTTACGTTAAACGAGAGGGGTATCATTATATCATCACCGAAGATTTTGCATTAATTTGTCTTGACTATTTTCTTTGATACTCTCTATTTTGTTTAAAACTGTTATTCCAAGTTTTTTTGTGGCCAGTAACTGAATTGCTATTAACACACAAAAGTAAGAATATTCAGGAGACAAAAAAGATTTTTCAAAATGTTATTGACTCTCGAGATCACATTGAATCAATGTGCCTTTCCTAGTATTTGCAATCACATTTTGCATTTTAACAATATTGATTTAATGTTTTTCCTTTCCATGCTTTTGATACCTTTACTTTTTGTACCCGGGATGACTGAAATTCTGCCATTTGAGGCAATTATTTGCTAACCACTTTAATTTTAATCAAAGCTAAGAGTAATAGCATTTACAACTATTCTCGAGGCTCCCTCACTGATCTTGCTAAAAAACAACAACAACAGCAACTTTATACTATTACAAGGAAGTTAAAACGCTCATGCAAGATATTATGCAACCATCGTATAACACAATTCGCTCTCGACCGGCGCTCTGGCTCGAAACGAACCAGTCACCATCATGGTGGTTAAATCGGTGACAACCATAAGCGAAAAGGCCAAATCTTTGTGTGTAACTTCCGACCAAGCTCAAACAGTCTAAACCCCATCATTAAAACACAGAGGGACCAGTTCGCGTTAACATCGATTAACTATCAATATGATTTTAGTAGAAACAGTTATTAAACCCCGCGACTAACTATAAGAACCTATATTTTAAGAACCTGTTAGGTTAAAATTTGACAGTAAGGCGCCCTCTATACCAGAACCTGTTAAGTCTAAAATTTGAAACAGGTTCTTATTTTCTAAAACCTGTGAAAACATTCTGTACACTTGGGCAAATAAGATAAGTCAACATTCAGAATCCTCTTTGGAGACATAGATTCCTAATCACTCCAACTGCAATATAATGGTATGCAGATTTTATATGTTGAGGAATATTGTTTTTTTTTTCTTCAGAAAATAAGAACCTATTTAAGAACCTAAACAGGCTACACTTGTGGTAACTACCATTTATATAAGAACCTATTTAGGCTAAATTGGAAAAATCCAGGTTCTTAAGTCGCGGGGTTTTTAATAAACCACTTCATTCCTTATTATCGATCATTGTTATAACGCCCAACTAGCTTCTGTCTTAATGCTAACAGTTACAAGATTTTTAAGCGCAGTTAGTGGCCAGACTTACCTAGTGAGTACTCTTTGAAAGATCATGAAATGTGCCGGTTTCGTCGTCCCTATAATCGCAATCTTCACGGATTTTACGTTTAGTTCGGAACTTACTGACACAGCAAACATTTTTTCAGGCGCAATTGGCCACCTTTGGAAATGAAATTTCAGTGAACAAAAGAGTCCATGAAGGAATAACTTCAGATGAAAAAGCCGGCGCAAACTTATTAATTTGCATTTAACTTAGACGAATTGAATATTTCTGATGAGAATTTCCATTTTTTTTTTCCATCGATCATTCATAAGAAGTATTTTAAAAAGCATTTTAATGTAGTGTGCCTTTTCTTTAACAAAATTGGTGAACTAAATGGTTGAGCAATATCTACTCTTTCTCCTAGAAAAAAAAAAAAGGAATAAAGACAAATTTACTGAGAGCCGCGTGATTGTCTAAAGTTAATTCCCCACGCTTTCTCTTAGATAA
>NC_133213.1:7280395-7320395 GCF_958299795.1 Porites lutea
TATTTTTGATTTTAACCATTTATTTGAGTTACTGGACCAGGTTTTGCTCCCTATAGCAGTAGTGCCTTTTATATATTGGAATTAAGCTCAAAAAAACATTTTAAAAACGCTCACTGCGAATTTTAAGAACAATTTTCATGTCGGAAACGTATGTTTGCCATACAAAGCCTTGGAGTAGCGCGCGGAGGGTCTAAGGTGACAAAACCTATTTTTAGTAATAGTGAAAAGCGCTATTAAATCGGTAGATTATTTCATGATAATAAAAGAGACGTTTTTGCCACTACTATTTCAATCGATATCACGAAAAATGCATGCTATAATTTAACGAAAAGGCTGAAAAATTACGTCACGAAACTTTTCTATTTTTTTTTTCTCTCTTCTTCTCTGTTCAGATTGAGATGGCTGACTTACAAGTGAAATTAATACCGTTAAATTTGGCACTAAATTTGTGAAAGGTTTAATTTTTTCGTTGCGCAACAACAACAACATTAACAACGAAAAAGAGAAAAAAAAAAAACAAGAAAAGTTCTTCCTGAATAATTTTTTTCTCCAATGTATTTAAAACAAATTAAAACAAATTTTCTGTCTGTTAATACATTATTAGGCATCGAACGGAACATTTTACGGAGCGTTCTTTCACCCCATAGTGCATATTTCTAAAAGAATACACCAACAAATCTTTGCCTTCCTTTTCGGCGAAGGAACTGGCAGGTGCGGGGAAGAAACGAGTTTGATGAAAATACAGTTACGTCTTTCGGTAGTCTGCTCCCCAGCCGGTCTTTGTGTCGACACGCAACGCTCCTCCTTATTGGGAGACGACGACACAAAGAACGGCTGTGGAGCAGACTAGTCTTTCGTAGGTTGTCCATCAACTTTATTCAAACGGGAAAGCTGAATTAGAAATGAAAATATATTAGAAAAGTCTTTGGCACTCGGAAAATGGCAGCGGTACACACCTTAATGGTATAGAAAAATATTTCCCGGATTCCGGATTCCACATGCAAATTTGTTCTGGATTCCGGAATTCGGATTCCCTTACCTGGGGCGACTGTTATCCGCAGTTCTATTCAGAACTTTTCCCTCTCCTGGACTATCATATTCCACCTACTCATGACATGGCTCTTCAGCTTAACCCCTTTGGAAACTGCCTTTTGATTGTTTTTGTTAATTATATTGTATTTTTCTATTTCTTTTCTAATCGATCATGAAGGAATGTCAATGCTAGACGACAAAATGACTCACCTCAAACAAGATATGACCTTATATAGACGCCAGCATGACAAAAAAGGGGTGATGATGAGGTGTAAATGTAGCTATAAATATTTGAACTTTAAGGAGCCTCGCACCAAATTACTCACTTATTTAGCTGTGTTTGTTTTGTAGTTAGTGTCTTTAGTTGCTGAACAGTTAATATCTAATGAGAAAATTACAAGTTGGAAAGTGGCGCTTAAAGAAATCCACGCAGCTCTTAACACACAAGTAATTTTTGTTACATTTTAGAAAGAAGACGCCAAGGTCATGTCTTCTTCTTCTCTTTCTTCTGGAGATGGTTTCCCAGACGAGCACTCGTATTGATAAGTGCAGTAACGTTAGCTATCATGCTGTTAACCAAAAACCTTGAAGTATTTTATGACTTTTTCGCTTAGTCTGCGAGAAACTTTTGTCAATTAAGAGGACCTTATACTACTTTCTGAAAAAAAAAATGAAACAGCATTTTAACCAGACATAAATGACTGGTTACTGTTTATGAAGAACCAGCAAAAGAATCCAAATGAATTTTTAAAATCTTTTTGATGGTTTATTTTAACAGTCTGAAATCAACACTTTCAACAACACCGTCCATCACTCGTACGCAACTTTAGACTAGCGCACTGAAGCTATGAGCCAGAAGCTACAACTTCATGGAAGGTACCATGATTGCTCTTTTATATGTATTTTTTCTAAGTGTCGTTGGGAAATACATGCTACCTTCTTTTTTTAAAAAAAACTGAACTATATCGATCAGACAGAATATGTACTATAATTCGAAGTGAGCTTTTTAGTCTTGGTTATTCCTTCATGTTCTAGGACCAATTTCTTTTAAAACATTTCAAAGCGGTATTTTAAGTTAATGGCATTACGCTCTAGTTAAAAAGCCCTCCATATCACCAGTCTTGCGTATCTTTTTGTTTCAGATGGCACTGGACGGGTGTGTCTAATCTGTACCCCAAGGCTCACTCTTGTGTAGCAGTAGATCAAATGACAGACGGCATTAGCTTTACTTCACAAGTACACAACACAGAGACACGGAGCTTGGTTTGGGAGAAAGGCAAACCTTATGTTGTAGTGTTATTGGTGAGGAATATTTTGCAAACTTGTATTGCAGCATTGTCGATATTGTGGGTCGTTTCTATGGAAATGAAGGACAATAATATAATCTTTTTTCGGGTACATCGTTTCTTTTCTTCACGAAAAATCCTATTGATGCGAATTTTTGGTCTGATCTTGGATTTTGGTAAAGAAACGCACCTTCATTTTTCCTGTCATTTCCAGGGTAGCAATTGGTGCATTTTCCAAGAAAACCAGTACACCACCCTCTCTACAAGTAACAACAGATAAAGAACCTGTTACTCTTGTATGACTTAATCACTTGTTTCGATTGTGTTGTTATTCTAACAGTGAAAATATTACAAACTACTCTAGTCACATCAGGGCAATAGCTTAGACTGAAAAGAGTCTCAATCTATTGTTAGTATCTATTATATTTTTGACCATGCAACTTTAAAAAATTGTATCTCTGCTGTTATTTACAGTTCCAGATAAAGCTATACCTCAAAGGAAAGGGCAAAAATTAAACTTTCAGGAAAAAAAAGTCTCGGTCTCAGGAAACCCAAAATATTCCGCAAAACAACAACAACAAAAAATAAACATGGCATATTTCTGCATAATTATTTCAAAAATTTTTAAAGAGTGTAATTTTGCCAGGAAAGTTGTAGAATGGCAGTTAAACCGCTGGGATGTTTCCCACCATTCTCAACAAATATCTTGCGAGCTTCTCTATCTAACTTTTCAAGCTCTGTCACCGGCCATTGTTGTGTCCACATTAGGTAGCCTAACACTGGTAATGCAAATTGGTTCGAGACTGTTACACGGTTGTGATCAGACAAGGAACTTGACCAAATGATAGACATTCTGCGAAGAAACTCCTTAGTTGCGCGTTCCAACGACATCCTCTCCTCTTGCCTTACCGTCTCTAAGACACCCAAGAACTTGTGCTGATTGCCCTCTTCAAGGTCGGAAACACAGATATTCTCATCTACCCCCATTATTTCGCCTCCTGGGACAGGGGGTGGCTTCACTTTGACGCCTTTTATCGTGTAGGTGTGCACGATCTTTTTAAATCACTAAGGTTGGTTTGTCTCGTGAAAAGCTCGACGTTTGGCTCAGGCCTTAGTATGTACTCATGTATAGAATGGTATAAATACCTTACTTTACATAATAATTATAACAAACACATTCTCTAAATGATTCTAGAAAGTATATTTATTTAAAAAAAAAACCCTTTTACAGTACTTTAATTTTATAAAATCTACTCCGCTTCCTTTTCTTTACAACATTACAGGCATCAAAAGCTCTTCGTCCACATATACGCATGGTATTCGATTGTCACATGTCCAGCAATATAGTTTCAACAACAACAACAACAACAACATCTTTTATTTAAACACGGTGGGTTTCAAAGCTAATATAGCTTATGGGGCCGTGTAAAAAATGTTAATAAAATAATGAAAATTATTAAAATTGAACGTGGTTAATAAAAGGTGAAATATGTACAATAAAAGATACGAATAGGATCAATAAAAGACGAAATCACCGTCAATTTTGGGGACGGCTCGTTCCGTTTGTTTTCGTTTTCGTTAGTACGTTTTGTTATATTTCCCCGCTTCCAGTGGCTTTGTTATATGCTTAGTCGGGTTATGGACGCCTAGATACTTGTATATAAACAGAAGAGAACGTATTTTACTTGTCCACCTACAACGCTTGACCTGTGTTTTCAATAAACCGTCCTTCTGTAGGTACCAAGGCACAGATTGCGTACAACAACAACAAAAAAACAATACAGCCAAACAATTGCTGACTTCACACTAGAGCTACAAGTATAATGTTAGTGTACTTTGAAGCCACTGAGTGTGAAGGGGTAAAATGTACCTACTTCAACTTTACTTGGTAACCATGGAAACGTTCGTAATTCAAAGAAGCCGAAGTTCGCCACCAAGTATGGGCTACACCACACTTGAGAACACACTTGACCGATAAGAAATGGAGGCCACGTACACGATGTGCACAGGCAGCGGTTCCAAGATTCTAATGAACGGAGAGATTGACAGCTTTTACTTCACGTAATATGCTTTGTCAGCAAGTGTGAAACCATGGAAGTCTTAAAAGACTTCCAAGTGCACTTGAATCAGGTGCTTACTTAAAACTAACTTCGCTTCTAGTGTGAAGCCAACAAATAAAGGCCCCAGGAGAACTCTACTGTTTGGTTCCTTTGTTTCTTTTGTGATGACGGTACTTGCAGAAAGACACAGGAGAACTCTTGTCAAATGCGTTTTCGCGAAAATCTACGTTTCATAATCCTTTTTAATAATTGTACATTTAAATGTAGTTCTCTTGCCAAAATGCATAAAAATGCACATCCGAAAAACGCATGAGCTAGGACGGTTCCTGCACCCTCTGAACTAAGAATACCCAACGACAAAGGATAAGGCTATAGAATAATCGTGAAATCAGCTAAAATTATCACTTAAAAAACTCGATAAAATCGTATAAGAAGACTCTTGATTTGTCAAGTTCAAATTCTTTATTCGTTTAGATTTGCGCGTTCGTCGTTGTAATTGTTGTTGAATTTGGCGTACCATATGTATCCATTTAGATAGTTTGAGTTCCTTTTACTTTGTAAAGAATCTTTGGCAGGCATTCATATTTTGAACAATATCAAACCAACGGCCGTAGCCTGTACATCTAATACCCGTAAGTACACAGTAACGAAAAGGGTTGTTGATACTCTACTACTTATGAAAAAAGTTTAGGCTCGTTTCGGCTTTGTTTCCACTTGTCACATCTACTGCTGTGGCCACGATTTCCGTCCCCCCAAAGTGCATACAAACTTCAATATCTCTGTCTCGGCCACGAGATATATCTGGTGACTCAACATTGACGCTTCCAATCTTGGTCACCCCTTCGTCAGTGATAAATTTTGTGTTAGGATTGGTGGCAACATAGAATCCAAAAGATATCAGAGTGTCGTGTGCACGAAGAGGGACGTACATTTTTTTTACCTCCCCTCCGAGTCTTGCGACTTCGTCTTCTTTGACAAAAAGGTTAAATAAGTCTTTGCACATTTTACGACCATCAACAATGAACCGTTTTTCCTCAGGGTGAATGCTTTTATCAAATTTTCGAGAGCAATCTGCACCGTATGTCATGCTTACCACTCTTTCTGCAATTTTAGCTGGGTTCTTACCAAACATCACGGCTCCTTTGAGAACTGCTATACCAGCATTACGAGGAGCAAGAATTAGGTACCTGTCGGAAAACTCGTTACCTATTTCTTGTCGAAGTAATTCAGAATCAGAAAATCCCCCAACAAGAAACATGGTTTTCACTCTTGAAAGCTGCGGTCTTTGCAGCAACCCTTTAAGGTGATTCTTGATTTCAGACAAAACGGGTCTAAACAAACCTTTCACCACGTCCGGAGCTAACTTCATATACTCGTTGCGAAAATTAATTTTTGTCGACCCATAGCTCTGTAGAACAGAGGAGTTGATCCTACTTGTCAAGTATCTAAAACTAGCGGGCAGGCGAATACTTATACCTCTTTCTCTGCTAACCCGAAAGCCCTGCTTTTTGCCTTCAAAATCATTCATCAGAGCAAGCCAATCACATGGGTTTTCTCTTTCGTAAGTCACAACATTTTCTTCCCCCATTAGCTCAATCAATAACTCTTTAAACCCCTGGTTGACTTTTAGGCCACCATGAGAGCCCCCGGTGATCTTGTAAATCTCTTTTATTGTACCACTATCGGCTATCTGGTGTACAGCCACGTCAAGTGTCCCACCTGAAAAAACAATACTACTAGCTTTTTAACATGTAAATTTATTATTACACATTTAATTATTCATTGCTTTTAACCACTCATCATTTGATTGCGAAGTGCTAATGAACTTAAAGGAATTGGCGGTATATAAATGTTTCTTCTTTATAATTATTATCATTATTCTTAAATAGGTAAATAAATAAATGTAAATAAATAAATGAATGAACAATCCACCCTTGGATGACGCCATATGCATGTAGCTAGGAGCAGTACATATTATTCAAACCTAGCGTGATAGACTGACTCGTGTGACATACACGTACATTTTTGTAACGCGTCCTTTGTCTTAGGCTTTTCACTTCACCCGAGTTGGTTCACACGACGACGCCTTGCAAACTAAGATGTATTTAAAAGGTTGATTTGCGCTAGCGAGGGAGTTGCAGTTGGAGCTGCCGAAAATAAAGAATTGGAGCAGTAAGCGGAGTCATAAACTCCATGGAATAATTCAAGAACGTTTCATTTGACTCCGTTTTACTCAATCGTGAAAATCAGGTTTTTTTTGAGGCCTACTCTGGGACCTTAAGTCGCCGTAATTTTAGGCGACTTAAGGCGATTTAAGGCGACTTTAGGAAAATTTGGTCAAAATGTTGCGCGACTTAAGGCGATTTAAGGCGACTTTAGGCGATTTAAGGCGACTTTAGGCGACTTAAGGAGAAAAAGGTGACATTTAGGTGAGTTACATGTTAGTGTCAATATCTTGCAGTTAATTTTTAATTCCAGTTAATTTTTGGTTTCCCTTTGTTTTAAATTCATTAGCATACATAACCATACCCAGAAACGATGGAAAAAAAAAAATTAACTGAAATAAAAATGAACTACAGCATATACAAAATCAAAATCTGATAACAATACCTCTCTAGGGACACAATGTTGTAGCATAAGTTAATTCAGTCTTGAAGACATCTACATTAGTCTTCCCAATTTTCAACAATCTCAGCTACCTAATATTTTGAACATTAAATATCAAGGTAGCTTGTGTTGCAGGTGTATTCTAACCGTGGTTAGTAACATTCGTGAAGCAGCTCTAATATCCTTGTTCTGGGCCCTGATGCACTAAATGAATTACCAGCCTTTTGAGTTCCCCTTCAACATGATTGGCAAATGGCCAATGGCATTTTTAACAGTCCAGTCCTGGCATGTTCTCTAATCCTGATACACACACAGGGGGCCCAGAACTAGGATTTTGCCACTGTTTTGCAGATGGACTTAACCCGGAGTTTAGTTCCATCTGTGGCACAGGCTAATATCAAGGGTGTTGGTTTAGTATTACATTAGCAGAGACAAAATCTGAGTTAGAAGCAACCAAAAGGGTAAATTTTCTCTTGGTCTTTAAATGCATTATTTCATAATATAAGGGACAAAAAAACAGTGTTTCCTGCATTTCTTTTTCCAAAAAATAAAACCATAAAAGTAGAGTATTTCAATACATCTCTGTAACATACTGTGAGCTGGTTTGTAGCAAAAACTTTATATTGAAGTGTCTTTTTTTCATAATTTGACAACAAACATTTAAGTAATTAATTTAAAACATCTAAAATCACTTATCGATATCGCACATTATGGAAATGACGATCCCCATTGTATGTCTTGGCAGTTGCTCTGCCAATGTTTGTCCCCACACGCTTGGCTAAGAGGATGTTTTTCCAATTGAATTCAAAACAAAAAGTTTGTAGTTCTCGCCGTATATATATTGCTCTTTTCCTGTCTCAGTCAAACAAAACACTTCCAAATACTTGCTTCGCTAGTGAACCGTACTCTCTTATCCATGGTCTCTCTGGAAACTTTCCAGTCGGGTTGATTTCATGAGTGCATTTATGCACCAGCAGAAACGTAAACAACTAAGCTTAGCTTCAACCAACCTCTCTCGGTCTCTTCCACGCGGCAGCGTTTACGCTCTCAGCACAAAAGGAAGCATTATGCGTCATGTTTAAACCGATGGCAGTACCAAGTGTAAACGTTTCCATTATTATGTCAGAAATTTCCATTTAAAAGGAGATCTTTATACGAAAACGCGAGGTACAACATTCTATCCGCCATTTTGCTTCTCCCAGAATTCCACTGCAGTCGCAAGCTAATTTCCATGGTTTCTCGGTCCCGCCCTCTCCCCGCCTCCAGACCAGTTAGTCACGTGATCAAAACACACTACTTTCTGGGCGGCCATAACGTGGAGGAAAGAACAGTATTATTTCGCTTTTCTACGTTCTTCATCAATAATGATCGATTACATCAAATCGTTTGGCAGGGGGCAATCACGACAACATAAACAAAGAGCAGTATTACGCACCTTCGATGTACAAAGCTTGAATTTCTGTCTGGAAGGGAAGACCTAAAGAGACGACTGTACAAGCTAAGCTAAGTGTTCAAGTTTATAAGAGTGATTGTGTTTCTGTCAATGATAGATGGATATAATTCGACGGTAAATACAGATCAGAGGTTGTGTGCTGGAGAAAAAACTTATCATTAGTTGCTCTTAAAATCTGGGTCGGTAATTTACATGGACACTTTTTTCGATTGACCTTTAGACTTGTATTAACTACCAGAAAATTTAGATTAATGTTGTGGCGGCAATAATTGTTTTTTTCTCTCCCTTCAACCTACCTGTATTGATCTTAGTTACTTGAAATGTCTTTCAATGTTGGACTCTCACAAAGCAGTAGAAAAGAGTTTTAACTATATTTTGTTCAGGGTGCAAAGAAAGTCGGCTTTACAGCTTGCCTAGCATACACTAGCCTGAAAGCCATTTTGACTTACCCCAATTTTTTTTATGAATGGGACTGATTACAGTTCTTCTGTAATCTGAATTCCCTAAAAAACTTTACTTGCCAGCCAGGCAAGTTAAAAACGCAGTTCACTAGCCCAATCATAAAATCCAGTACCCCAGGGCTATTGCCTGGACACTACTCTGTCTACTCTCTTTGAACACTGTTTAATGTAGTTTAGCTAGAACTTGAACCTTTGAATGCCTTTTTAAACAATATTTTTACTGAGAAATATGAGACAAACCTCCCGGATGAAATTAATAAAATACCTGTACAAGTGACTGGATAAAGTTGTGTACTATATGTTGTCATTTTTGCATAAACAATACAGGAATGATTATTCTTGTATTGCTTACGACTAATTATTACGTGTAGTAAATTGTGTAAAGTAATTAAATGTATAAATTAGAGGGCTGGAGAAGAAATTAATGGGTCTTAAGTCACCGTGGGAGTTTTTTTGTGGGGGGTGGGTTGGGTCTGTGGCTAATATTATTGAACACGGGTTATTATACACTTTATGAGAAATCATGCATTCTGGAAATAGAAAGCTAAAAAAGTAATAACTGCAAGACAATTTGAACCTCGTTAAGATTTGAATGATTCAGTGACTTAAGGCGACTTTAGGCGACTTAAGGCGATTTTAGGCAACTTAAGGCGATTTTAGGCGACTTAAGGCGACTTTGGGCGACTTTAGGCGACTTAAGGTCCCAGAGTAGGCCTTTTTTGTTTAGTGCACAAATTAGTGTGAGCGTAGTTATAATTACTTATATCTGCTTTTGTAAACCGTCTATGGGTACTAAGGGTTTTATGTAATTGCGCAATTTTTTAAATTTGTCTCGAGGGCCCTGTTACGGGATCTTCTTTACGGGACCAGCAAATTCATCAACAACAACAACAACAATATTTTATTTCGTTTTCAGAAGAAACATATTTCAAACATTGACAACCCGCAGTTAGCATAGCTAATCGAAGCGGGTTGTCAGAAATAAGAACAAAAACTAACATTGCTCCTAGAAATATGACTGAAAGAAAAACTTATTATATATACTTTGTAATATAAGAAGTTAGTTGAAGAAAAAAAAAGTTCTTGGGACTCTGCGTATATTCCAAGTGGAAGGCAGTTCCATACTTTTGCTCCACAAATTGCAATAGAATTACTAAGTTGGTTCGAGCGCGAATACAATTGATATAAACATTTTCCGGCGTGGAGGCTCTGGTATTGTGGGAGTGAATTGAACTACATCTGATGAAGTTATTGTAGATATTTTCCGGGGTAAAGTTTTTTGAGATATCATACGTAATTTGGTCCATGCCTAAAAATTTCGCATTTTTCCAAAAACCGCTCGATAAATTTTTTTATAAATTCGACAATCCCGAGATCAATCGTCAAGAAATATTCCCTGCAAGTTTCAAGAACATTGAAAACAGGGAAGGCTTTTAAATAGGGCCTCAAATATAGTCAATTTTTCCCCCAGATTTTGTGTTTACAAGTGAGCGCCCTCATTATTTACTGGCATTGTTTTGAAGTTCCATGTGCACGTGCACAACTAGCAAAACATATAAATGAGCATCAAAAAGAACTCCCGATTACTTTCCGAAGAAATATTCGGAATATGCAAATAATTGGCTTGTCGTCATAGATAGCAGTGAGAGCCGAAACGGTGAACGTCACGGCTCATTGTGTAGGTTGCAATACTTAATTATCTAACTCGGGTTATAACATCACAGAAACTCTCAAAAAGAGTTGCTCTGTATAATAATGTATCACTAAACTCTTTACCCAGTAATTAGCATATCCCGGAGATTTAACCGAGGGTCCTTTTTGATGCAAATTTTTTGCTAAATGTGCACGTGCATATGAAACTTGAAAACAATGCTAGTGAATAATGAGGACGCGCACTTGTAAACACAAAATCTGGGAAAAAAAACTCCTGGTACAGAGAAACACAAAGATAACGGCGACTCCGATTACAATAAAACCCAGAGCATAAGAAATTTTCATCTTTATATAATACAGCCGTGGTAGCCTTTTTTCCATATCTTTACTCATGCCGACGTAGTTGATGCTCAAACTGGGGAGGTATCAACCCCAAAAAATCCAGTCGAGCCACCTTAATGTTTGTTTTGACACTGACCCGATTGTAGCACGAAAAGTGGCGAGAATACACGAAAATCTTTGTTTGAAGTCGGTGCGTGACGTGCTCTCAATATGGCGTCGTAAAAGATGTTTTAGCCTTAGCAACGTGTTAATTTGAATAATAGATCATCTGTCATCGACCTTGCAAGGATCATATATCTAATCTGTCTCTAGAAGGCTTTTTACAACCAAAGACATGATTTAGAAATATCAAAACAATCGTACTTCATTTGGGGAAGCAGAATGTAAGCGAATTTTGCTATAATTTGCCCTGGATGACTTGAAAATGACAACGTGTTGTCGCGTGTCGGGTTGTGAAAATTGCAACATTTCTGTCAACAACGGAAAGTATCGCGTCGGATTTCAGCCCTCTGACTTTAAATATTTCCAAAAAAGCGCTCTTAGATACCAACTTTGGCCTTCGTTTTCTCGGCTTATATTAAACGAAAATGCTTCATTTTTGGAATTTGAGTTCAGGTTGAGAGTACATTTCAAATAAGCGATTTTATAAGCATGATCATTTTTTGACTTTATAGCACTTCTAATACCTTAAAGTAATGTGATAATTGAGTTTCTTCTGACGGGGCCGAAAAATAACGTACCGTAAAATTCCGAAAATAAGCCCCTCCATGTATAAGCCCCTCCAAATATAAGCCCCCCAATCCGGTAACGCAAAAACCCTCCGTTAAATCGCCCCTCCAAATATAAGCCCCCTCCGGGGGCTTGTACTTGGAAATTGCCCTCAAATACAAAGTAAAACAAAGCAAAAACGGTAAATTTACTTCCAACTATATGGTTAGCCCAATCGATTTTGAAACGCAAATTTCCCTCCGTAGATAAGCTCCTCTGAATATAAGCTCTTCCAAAAATAAGCCCCTCAAAAAGGGCCTTTGAAAAATATAAGCCCCGGGGCTTATTTTGGGAATTTTACGGTAATTTGACTTTTTACATTCACAGTTAATTTATTTGCATCCAAGCATTGACAAAATAATTTAAGTTCTCTGTTGATATTCGTCTTCAGGGACTTTAAGTTTTCATCAGCAAAACGCATATTCGTATCGTCAGCAAATAAATAAAAGTCAAACTTTTTTTGAAGAATTGAAAATATCCTTTATGTATAGTAAGAACAGCAGAGGGCTTAACACAGAATCCTGGGGAACTCCACATGGGACTATTTGTTTTCTGGATATGCATGAATTTACTTCAGTAATTGGAGTATGCCCGGATAAGTAAGACGAAAGCCAGTCATTGATAGTTCCTCGAATTCCATAATGGTATAATTTATTTAATAAAACTGAGTGGTCTACTGTATCAAAAGCTTTTTCAAGATCTATAAAATTCCACGTGTAACTGGTTGCTTGTCCATGTTGCTTTGTATGGTATTTACAATATCAACAATGGCGTGCTGTGTGGAATGTATGGGGCTTTTTTGCGGACAAAATTTCGAACGTGAATACATCAATGTTTTGTTAAATTCATTATTGTTATGCGTAATAATACAAATTGGAAAATAACATAAATCAATTTCGACCGGGGTACATCAAGTTCGAATGCTATACATCGATGTTGTTTAGCATAAATCGCTTTTCCGAATCATTCGAGCGTGACCGTATGCAACTAAAAGATGTTCAATAAAACTAAAAGATGAGGAAGCGGAAATAGAAATGACCGGAAACAGGAAGTGATAAAGTCCGGTCCAAATGACGTTAGTTTTCCCGCGCTTTCGCCAATGTTTGTTCTCTCTAACCAACATGGCGGACCGGGAGAGTAGCTCAGAAAACAACACGAGATCTAAATCTGTCCAAGATTTTGTTCGCACCGTCTTACATGCCGTAACTAATTTACAGACGCAATCGGGAAACCCAAATAGGGCGGAGAACAGTAGCAGTGCGGAATTTTCCTCCGCTGAGGAAGAAATTAATGCAAGGTTTCAGATACCGAGGCATCGCCGGGGAATTCCTAATCGTAGTGCTACTTCAACGAGGGTTGTAGCCTCGACGGCCTACAATCCGAGACAGAACTACAGCCCAGTACAAAGGAACGTCAGCAGGTGCCCAACGAGAGGAAGAAGAAATAATTATACCGCAAATGCAAGAGGCGAAAACCCAACCGAGTACGTTTATAAAGATATCTGTTTACTACCTGACCCGCGAGGCGCCACTAAGGGAAATTTAGTCCAGCGAGGACTGTACATTGACGCCTTTCGACTAGATAAAAACTGGAGTGAGGCACGTCTTTACTCTGAACTGGCCTCGTTATTTAAAGAAGCTCTTGAACGCCCGGATCAAAATGACATTGGGTAAGTGATGCACCTCCATATTCATGAGGTTAAGTTTGAAGACTTATTTATGGGTTACTTCATAACTATCTAGGCCAGGGCCTCCATCTATTGTTGATATCACAGGAGGGGCGTTTGAAACTACAGTACAAAACAAACTTTAAAAAATAGCGAGTAATTGTAAAAAAAGCCCAGTTCTTGCTAATTGTGCAGAAGAAATATGGGTTATTGACTGAGCTTGTTTGGTCAAGATGCCTGGATATTGGCCAGGTTCTTTTTTTGCGTGTTTATGGAGCTCGAGCCAAAAAAAGAACTTGGCCAATATCCAGCCACCTTGACCGAACAAGCTTGGTCAATAAAGGATTTATTATATGACTTTCAGGGAAATTTTTCTTGCGGGACACAGCGGGTAGTCCCAAGCGGGCAACCTAGTTCCATCTTGCCCCCTCAAGTAGCCAATCACAGTGCAGGATTCGATCATCTTGCCCACTAATGGAGCTAGCCATATAATAACGCAGATTATTTAACAGGACAACTAAATAATAAACCATATATTCTGCTTCTTAGCTATCCGGTATTACGAGAGAAAATATGAGAGTGATCAAACTGTTTCACTCTGGTTGAGTAGTTTCTTTTATAATTTTTTGATTAGGTTTGAATTTGTAAAGAGCTCTGGCTCCCATATTGTGCCTGTGCAAGTACCAAGAGGCCAAGAGAGGAATGCCCGTGTAATAAGACACATATCTGGGCAGGGACCCTTGTATATACGAGCATTGGAAGTTCTGAGTTCTAAAGAGGTGATTGCTTAATAATTTTTAGCAACTGAAATGTTTACTTTTTGTCGTATCATGCAGAAATACAGTATACAGTACACAGCAGCTTTCTTTACCGTATTTGGCATGATATAAATATTGTGGCACTTCTCCTGGGAATGGAAATATTTTATGAGCATCTCTTTCTTTTTGTCTGATCTTCCTTGCTATCTGGTAAACAATTAATTATACTCTCTCTATAATACATGGCAAGGGATAACATGCTACTCTCTCTAACAAAGGTTCCTTGACTTTTCATTCCTATGAATACTGTATGAAAGATGAATGAACGCAATGCTCCCTCTTGGCCAGCTTAAAGTTCTAACATCCATTTAATGTGTTATGAAGTCTTTTAAAGATCAAACTACTATTTTTCTAGCATCTAAATAATTGTTTTTAATATAAGTATATAATATTATTTCAGAGTGAAGATGATGACAGTCAGGTTTCTAGTGACAAGGACATCAGGGATTACTTGGAAGGAAGTACATTGCTCCCTGTCTTAAATCCTATTGTTGAACCAGGTCCCAGTTGTACAGATGAAGACGTTGCTCCACCATCAAGCTTACAGCAAACTGATGTAGATTTGCTTGTGGTAGAAAAGATGCCATCCTCTGATGTTTACCAACCTTCTAGTAATGTAGATACCACAAATATCATGAGTCAGTCTGAAGCATCAAATGAATTGACCAAAAGGAGGGAATTGGATGTCCTGGTAGAAATGTTTCCTAACTTAAAGCAGGAGCGAATTGAACAGGCTCTGGAAAGTGCTGGTTCAGATTTGGGAGAGCCATCAACATACTTCTTGACGAAAATCATACAGGTGTGTTTGTATGTATTTCACTAGGGTAAATAATGTTGGGATACATCAGATGAATAATATTTAGCAATATTTCTGATAATTTGGTTTGCTTCTTTTGTCTTTCTCCATCTTAATTGCCAATTTTATGAAAACTGTAATGTGTCACTATCAGTTGACCATCCTAGCTCATCACCCAGTGTCAAGGCATAAAACAGTGTATGTGGTGTCATTTGCCTAGTTAACTTTCAGTATTTTTCTTTCAGTTTAATATAAATGATGTAGAAGGTCATAAATTATTTATTTATTTTTTGCCCGAGCCAGAGGCTCATGTTTAAAACATAAGACTATAAAACTATCTATAAGTAAAACTAAGTAAAATATATTAAAAATATATCAAGAACAGAGCAATAAGTGTGCAAAAAATGTAAATAGAATCCAATTGTAGATACTAAAATTACTTAAGGTACTAGAGAAAGGTAGGAAATACATGTACTATTAGGAAACAAATGGAAAATAAATACTAATTAAAAAAATCTATATACAAGAGTTACAATGACAGCTGGACCCTAATTTGCTGAAGTCAAAAGCCTTTAGGTAACTACTGAAGTCACTAAATTTACTTGATGTTTTAATATATGCAGGTAGTTTATTCCATAGGCGACTAACTTTATAGGTAAACGAATTATGAAAGAATTTATTATTATAGCCAGGTTGTTCCAGATTAATGCCCCTACTTCTTAAATTATATTTTGTATGACGAGTGTGAAAAAAAGTTCTTGATGTATTGTGGACCATAAGAGTGCATGCATTTGTATAATAAAACAAGAGAACTATAATAGCGTCTATGTTCAAGAGACTGCATATCACTCAAGGATAATATAGTATCATAGTCAAGATTATTACCTAGATTTAATAGAGTTTTAAGTGCATATTTGTTGGCTGACTCTGGTTTAGAGCTCAATGTTTTATTTATTCCAATAAGTAGTAGACTGAAGTATTCCAAATGAGGAAGCAGGTAGGCCTTGCAAAGTGATAGGGACATGTTATGAGGCATCAGTCTTTTGAGAAATCTTAGAGCACCAATCTTGGCATAGACTTTCTTGAGCATGTTGGATATATGTTTACAGTAAGTCAATTTGTTATCAATAGTCACCCCAAGAATTTTAAGAGAGTTTGTCAATTCCACCTTAGTATCACCAATGAGTGTGACTACCAAGTATCATACCTTGAGTTTTGATACTGTTGACAATCAGATAATTTTGAGAAAACCAGGTGACCAGAATGTTAAGGTCCTGGTTTAAAGAGATTTCCAGGGTGATGATGTCACGATTAGATGCATAAGTTGTAGTATCATCAGCATATAGACGTAAAGATGAGATTGTCCAGCAAAGTTTAGGTCATTTAGAAAAATGTTTAATAACAGGGGTCCAAGTAGACTACCTTGAGGTACGCCGCATTTGACTGGACACCATTCAGAGAATTTCCCATGAAACTTGACCCTTTGCTGACAGTCAGTCAAGTATGATTGTAAGAAAGCAATAGCATCATCATTAAGACCATACGCTCGCAAAATTGTCTGGTAGGTCAGATTTCTTTTAACAAGACATTAGGCATTTGGTGCATAAGCAAGCAGGTGGATATAGAGGAAAAACTGTCATTTAAAGCCTTTTTTCTTTGATAGGTATCACTTGTGTAGCTACTGAAAGTACCAAAGAAGATGAGGAGTGGCTTTGGGATACACCCTTAGCAGCAATGGCGAATGCAAAGGTTCCAGCAAAGTCTCTCAAAGCATTTACTAAGAAGGCTGTGAAGCCATTTGGCTGTGATCTTGATGTAGTAGTGGACAGGAACACAGATATTTTGAAGCAGATGCTCAGAAAATATAAAAACCCCAGTTTTGACATAACCAAACGTTTGTGCGTTGAATGTGTAGACGAGGTTGGAATTGATGCAGGTGGCGTATCAAGGGTATTTTTCCATCTGTTGATGGAAAGATTGAAACAAGGACCAGGTGGAGCTATCAATGTTTTTGAAGGACTACCAGGGCACCTAGTACCGATCCACAATTATGATGTTTTGTCAGGTGGTTTGTTCATCCTTGCAGGCAAAATGATTCTTCATGCCATCTTGAATGACTGCAATGGTGTCTCAGGAATTTCTCGAGCTGTAGTCTCATATATAAGCACTGGAAGTCGAGATTCAGCAGTGGAATATATTACTTTGGAAGACATTCCAGATCCAGATTTAAAAGAAAAGCTCACCCAGGTTTGTTTCATTTTAAAAATATTCATGGTTGCAAAAACATTCAGCTCTAGATTTTATAATAGATAGCAAGGTCATGTTGGGTGTTTAGGTTCATATTGTCTTTGGTGACTTCATTAGTCAAAACAAGGTGTACATAAAATAAGGTGCAATGTGTCATAGTTAGTGTCGGAAGAAGCAAGATGCCCATTAAGAGAATCCTATTACCGGTACTTGTATTCAAAGAACAGTCTTGCACACAGTAAACGAATGCCAGGATTTGTCTGTAATGTATCATTTTGCAACAAAGTCCAATTTTTACAATATTTGTAATACTTTTCATGCACTAAACTTTTAGTGCAGTTATGGTAATGTTTGTTTATTTAATGTTTCTCTGTGAACAGCTTCTTCAATGCAAAAAAGAATCTTTGGCAGATTTCACCAATCCATCAAGCTCCATGAATATCTCAGAGCTGCTGACATCTGCTGGCTACCCTCATATAAGTGTAACAGAGGAGAGAAGACACCTAGCATATGAGTGCATTTTGTTGTATGAAGTCACCACAAAGCGCATCCCTGCCTCAGATGACTTGAGGAAGGGACTGGCTTCTGTTAAAGTGTCACAAACAACTCTCCTCGATTTACTTGGGAAACTTCCTGACGTTCAGCAACGTGTGTTTCCTCCACACACTGGCAAAATTGATATTATGATGCTCAAGTTACATTTGGAGTGGAGAGAAACTGCTGATCCTGTAAACCAAGCAGCTCAACAGTTTTTTCTCCAATATATAGATGAATTACATGAGAAAGGTGATCCTAACAGTATGACTATCTTTATACAATAACCTAATAACCCTGACACTTAGCTAAAATTGATGATGGTGATGATGATGGTTGTCATACTCAGTGATAACTGTATTGGGATTCTCTGTTGGTGTAAATGTTGATGGTTTTCTACAATGATACAGACTGTAGTTTAGTGATTTAGTGAAGAGGCTCATAAGAAAGAAAAGTATGATTTACATGGGATCAAGGACTTGTAAAGAAAATTGATAATGTATTTACATGAGAAACAAATTCCCCCAAAATTGGAAGGCAGTTAAATTATGAATACAGTGCACTTCCCTGGTTAGCTGGGTCACAAACAAGAAAATCTTACTGAAATTATTTGTTTCAACAACAGATGGTGCTGATAACAATGAAACATTAGAAGACATGGTACTATTTTGGACTGGATGTCCATCACTACCCCCAGATGTAACCACCAAGTTACTCGTGAAGTACCTTGAAAATCATCCCAGCAAAGTTTTGGCAGAGTCCAGCACTTGCACTCTGGAACTTTCTATCCCAGTAGTGCACAACGATTACAGTGTATTCAAGGATTACCTTAATAAGAGTATTTCATATGGCAAACTTGGTTTTGGCAAGATATAGGCATGAAAGGATGCTCCTTACTTACTGGTATATTAAGTTCAGTTAACAGTTGTGTTATTCTTGGACCCACAAACCATTTTTTCTGCATATTGCATAGGACATGAAGAACAGAGCACATGAATCATAATCACTAAGGAATTAAATAAGAGAGTTTGATTGAATGAAAGGGCATAACTTGAGGTTTTAAGGAAAAAAATCTATGTAATTGTTACAATTACCCATGATTTTATGTTTACGGGAATGTCTTTGCTCCTTTGGTGCTAGAAATTTCTACTGCTCAAATTAATGCAAAATATCAATTTATTAATTTCCTAAGCTATGGTCAAGGAAAATGTGCCAGTGGACCCTTCATATAAAACAAGAAAATTTTCCATTCTATGTAGGTTACTTATAGTAGAAAATGTTCCATGTTCAAAGTTCAAGTTTCAAGTTACTCAGGAAATTGACTGTTTCGTTAACAGCATGACAAACTCAACAGTAACAATAAGAGCTTACAAGAGCTCATTGATAAGAGTATAAACTTCTCTGCAATAGCCATTACGCATGCAATGTTGCCACAGCTTTGAGTGACTGCAAATCAAGGCTAGATCTCAAGTTTAATAGTAAACAACTTATAGTAACTGTATTTAGAGTTCATATTCCATGTACATGAAGTCAATACTATAAATCATGAACAGCAGTTTAAATAAAAAGAAGCAATCTGCAATACCACTTGGTAGGCTATGATTCCATCATGATCACCAGTTTGGAAGACTGCATCTCTAGCTTCTTGCAGTGACAATTCCTGGTTATGTGTCAGAGTAGTAATTGTGTCAGGTACCGAAACTGCATAGTCACTCTGCACATCAGGTACAGGCCCTTCTTCATCGATCCCATAATGGTCAAAATTAACAGCCTCTCTGGCAGTCACATCTGTCACAACCTGATATCCAGAATTTCTGGAATTTAACATTCCTTGTATCCAGAGCTGATTGGGAGAGAAATTGCATTGTGTGCTTACAGGATGATTATTCCACTGACCGATAAATTGGTTGATTGCATTATTAATCAGTGGAATGTAGACAAGATGAAGACAAAACAGATGCACCTCGTCTGTTGGATCTAAAATTCCACTCTGCTCAAGGAAGAGGAAAATGTTCAAAAAGCGGCTCACAATAACCCTGTTGACATCACACCAGAGTCGCTCTATTCTTTGGTTATGAACGGATTTTCCAGTGATGTGGCTGCCTCTATTTAAACCTCTTTCTTGCAGCATGAAGCGAGCAACTTCTATGTTTTCCATCCCAAGATCACTGCGAACTCTTGATGGTAAATTGTAGTGCTCAACAGCTGACTGGAAATACTGCAGTACAGTTGAAGCCCTGTTATTGGTTGATGCATGTAGGAATACTATCATTCTTGAAAAACCATCTAAACCACCATGAATGACAATTCGGTATGGCTGGATTAGTTTGTGATTGCCATCAATGTGCCTGTTGGACACAACAGAGATTGTTACACTGCACTATCACATGTAGGTTTGGTTAAAATAGGTAAAAAAAGTTTAAAAATCTGCCTACATGAGTAATATTGGTAATGATAAATAATAATAATAATAATAATAATAATAATAATAATAATAATAATAATAACAACAACAACGACAACAACAACAACAAATAAAATAGTAATAATCATGACAACAACAAGAGGCATTTGTTGACCATGAATAACAGGTATGATAGTCAGGAATTTTCAGCATAATATCGGGGGAAGATGGGGGCTGGGAAGCTGGGTTAGGGTGACTAGTGAGGAGTCCAAATAGAATTGGGGGAGGTATTTCAAAGCATGAGATATATCAGAATTTGAATTGGCATTAATGCTCATGCATCAAAATTACAGCCTCGCCTCTCTTGTATCACGGATTTAACACCAGTGTTGCTGCTGAGAGAGGAGGGAGGACTCTCATATAAAAAGAACAGGAGTGCTCGTCGGAAATTTTTAAAAGAACCCCTTAGAGGTACCAGGATCCTGATTTGTGTGCGTAGCTTGAAATGTTTTTCACCCCTAAGAGGTAACAATTCTGAAACAACACATTATCTCCTAACTGTCATTTTTTTTTTCGGCTCAATACCCTAAAAGATACTGCAAAAGCTCTCTTAATGGACCGTTTGAGGCTGAACACCCTGAGAGGTACCAAACCCGCATTTTTAAACCCTAAAAAGTATGAAGAGAACCCCCCCTTTTTTAAATGGGAGTCCTCCTCTCCGGCGGGTGTTGCCCTTAGAGAAATAATAAAGTGCCTGACTGTTTTGAAAAGAGGGGTGGGTATATTGTGAAAGGGGGCCTGTTAAACAAGGAGACCCCGTGAAACAGAGACTCGTTATAAAAGAGGTAATCTATTCTTTTACTTTACCATAACGAATTGGGGCATGGCACACTGTACACTCTACGAATTATCTGCTGTGCTGCTCTTAAAGTGCTAACAACCGGATCCACTCTTCGAATAGACTCCTGAATACGATGGCGCTGGATTCGTAAGCCTCTCTGCCTCAAGCCCCCTTCAACCAGGCGTTGACCAGCGCTTGGTGTCACTTCAAGAATTTCCCTTACGTGCTCGTCAAGGTCATCGTTGGAAACATCACTGAAATCCTCCCCCACACCAACTGGCAACCCAAATTCATGTCTTCGACGGCGCAAAGTTCTCTCGGAGATTCCAAGAATTCTTCCGATATCAGCCCAACGAAAACTGGCGTCATCGTGCAGAGTTTGCAGCTGTTCCAGTAAGATCTGTAGCCTTGGTCTGCCAACTAAACCGTTCCTCGCCACAGCTGAAAGACGGTCGTCTAGGGACGCTGGTGCACTAAACGTAGAACGTTCCGAGTCCTCTACAATTCTGTCAAAGTCCCTTGAAAGTTCGTTCATAATAAAAACAAGTTCGTTTAGATCAGAGATCACCTCAACTTCATTTGGGAAGGCTTCTTCTATTCTTAGAGCCAAAGTGACAAGAGTTCTTTCGTTTTCTCGCAAACGGCGACTAAAAAATTCAGCAGAGTCGTACGACGCAGTGTTTCTTTGCCCTTCTGCACTTTCCAGTAGCCTACCCAAAGACGTAAAAAATCCTTCGATGTTGGGCAACCAAATACGTGCACCCTGCATAATGCTTTTCAAACGTGTGTGGTTCACCTAATCATCTGTCTTTATTTCCGCCATATTGGAAGTGTTAGTTCCCGGGGCCTCTTCTTTTATGTGACTTCCGGTCATTTCTATTTCCGCTTCCTCATCTTTTAGTTTTATGGAACATCTTTTAGTTACGTAATGTCACCCACGTATGAGCTTCGTCTAACGGACGTCCGGTCATTTCTGTTTCAGCTTCCTCATCTTTTAGTTTTATTGAACATCTTTTAGTTGTATACGGTCACGCTCGAATGATTCGGAAAAGCGATTTATGCTAAACAACATCGATGCATAGCATTCGAATTTGATGTACCCCGGTCGAAATTGATTTATGTCATTTTCCAATTTGTTTTATTACGCATAACAATAATGAATTTAACAAAACATTGATGTATTCACGTTCGAAATTTAGTCCGCAAAAAAGCCCCATAGGAATGTTTATCACGAAAACCGTATTGCACTTTGAAAAAAACGTCATGTTTATCAAGAAAAGCTTTGAGAAGTTTAAACATCACTTTCTCAAATATACGACTAAAATTAGATAAAAGAGAAATCGATCTATAGTTCCCAGGATCAGTTTCGCCATCGCATTTTTAAAGAAGAATGGCCTTAGCGTGCTTTACCTTTTTCGGGTATTGTCCCATAGTGACTGACATATTCATAGTTTCTGCAAGAGGTTTCGACAAAATGTGCTTAGCAGAGCTCAAGATTCTGGTTGGGCAACAGTATAATCCGTGTGCTTTATTTAGAAGCATGGAAACTATTCCGTTTTCAATTTCGAGGGCAGCCACTGGATTGAAAAAGAAAGACTCGCTGTAATTACCGGGTAGATACTCTGTAAAATGACAATTAGTAGGTGGTATTTTTGATGCCAATTTGCGAATAACAAAAAAAAAAATGGATGTTGAGAACATTAGAAATTTTGGTGGGATCATTAATATATTCATTACTGTCGGCGGATAAAATTGACGAAATGGCCTTAGATTTTTTGTTAGTTCAGTTTATTAGGAGATTAATGCCAGCCCATGTGCTTTTCATATTTTTCAAATTTTCGTTAAAATAGGCATGGTAGTACAGTTGCTTACTTTGTCGTGAGAGAGTTGAAATTTTATTTCTGTAGGTTTTATGTAAATCTTTATCACCTGAGTAGTAAAGATTGTTTTTCACCTTGATTGATTTCCTTATCCCCTGCGTGACTCAAGGCTTTGAGATTTGTTTTGCGCTGTGACGGGATAGAGTTATGATAGGAGCACGTTTGTTTAAAGTTTTGTGTAGCTTGTTATAAAAAGTGAAGAAAGATCGATTTGCGTTATTTTGCACATTGCAATCCCAACTGATATCGGAAAGATCAGCCTTTGTTTTCCGGTTAGAATACAGAATTGTGAATCATGATCGCTAACGTCGGAAACAATATTCCCACTGGTGATATTATAATCAAATCTATTTAATAGGATATTGTCAATTAAGGTAGCTGAATTATTATGGACACGGGTTGGTTTATCAATTGTTGGAAAAGAAGAAACGCTTTGTAATGAAAGTAGAAAATTATGCGCACAACTTCTTTTTTGGACACCGAGTAGGTTTATGTTGAAGTCACCCATGACAAAGACCGATTTATTTGAGGCGGAGAGACATAAAAACAAGTTGCTTCTTGTCATAACAAGCAATGACTAGTCTCCAGAATAAAAAGTTCAATTCACAGATCACACAAGTTTACTATAATCCATGCGTTCTTTTACGGATGAAATCGACCGTACTTCTTTTAAACCCACTCGAGTGTGGGACTTTGTTAATTTCTTATTTTATAAATAGCTGAGTAATCGATCTCTGTGTCTCTGTGCCAGTGTCTTTGCTGACTGCCTGTAATCTTTTCTCTGACAGTCCTCTTATTTTTTAAATATAGCCTTGGTTTCCTACGTGGTTTATTTGTGGGCTTTTACCGTGTTTATTTGACATGTGAGAAATCAATTGCTGTGGTAGTTTTGCGATTGTCCGATTGTGTGATGTTACGCAAGCCGCCATTTTTGAATATTGTTTCACAGTTCCTACAGGCTGTAGTTAATTTTAACAATTTCACAAAGACGGTTAAAAAGGTAGTAAGACCGGGGGGCTTTTGATACCACCCCAACCCTCCCCCTCCCCGCGCTAAAAGGTTGCATAACCTCCAAACCGTTCAAGCTGTTACCACTAAACTTGTAAAGATAATAAAATATTTATAAACCACACAGGTACGAAGCCCCTCAGGGACAGCATCTTTCGCATTAAAAAGATTCTTGATTTTGAAAGTAGTAAAGACAAGCCTTATATCAATAGGTTTACATAATTGATTAGCAAGTTTGAGAATACTTCTCTGTGCCGTGCCTGAGAAATGCCCAACGTAAGGGATTTTAAAATAGAAATTAGGTGTTTCCTGGGGCTCGACTCCTGAGTGAGGTTGTGTTTCCTTTCCCTTGACTACTGCCTCAATATATTTAGAACAAGACGCTATGGAGCGTGCACTTCGGGGTCGTGGTTGTGGAATTAAGAATAGTAAGAAATGATATATAATTTGTGAAATAATGGGATTTGTCAGGATATTCTGAAAAGAGCAATATCCAAGAGGCCTACTAGCCAAAAACTAGCATTTCGGGGCAAAATTTAATTGTCTCTGAGATATTCAAGCCCAGTTATGCTCTGATGACTCCATACAAATCCTTCTAAATTTGACTTGGGTCTAAACGCTTATACCCAAGTCAAATATGAGGTTACTGGCGGTGAGTAAGAAGTCAAACAAAACAAACAGTGAAAAGAAGAATTCCCTATTTTTTTTTTTTTTTTACATCAGGCTTCAAAAACAGCATAACAGTCTCATGTACTGATTACTCATGTACTGCGGTCAGAAGATGATTATTATACATGCCAACTCTCCCGGATTATACGTGAGTCTACCGAATACGGCACCGATCTCCCGCTCTCCCGTACGGGTCACCATATCTCCCGAATAAAATCATCTTTTGTGCTTTCCTGTGCCGAGGTTTGAAAGTTAGCCCATTTTTAGCTCAAAACGTGATTTTTTTTTTATTCGCAGTACCGTTTCTGGAACATTTTTGCACGTATTTAGTCACCGACAAAGATTATTTCTGGCATGAAAACGATGATGGCGATTTTTGATAGAATGTAGTTCATGTAAGACTTCATTTAATGTCGTTAGTCATTCCCATTGGGAGCTAGGTTAATTTGTCGGGGGGAAGGGGGTGTTAAAATTTCGGGGGGGTAGTAAAGAAAATAGAGTCTCCAGATTTTAGATCTCCAGAGGTTGTCATCTCTGTGATTACGTCGAAGTCCCGGGGGGTACTCCCCTATAAAAGTGAGGGAGGTGCTCGTCGTACCCTTTAGGGGTTTAAATTTGAGGATTGGTACCGCTTAGGGTGCTAAAACCGAAAATGACTGCTGCCAGAGTTGTCTCGGTAAGATTTATGACAATACTTTCAAAAAGTTCTTGGGAAGAAAGTGCTTAAAAGTTATGTTTTCTACTATTAAAATTCGCAGTACCAGTTATAAAATTTGTTGTTGTTGAATTGGTACCTCTTAGGGGTGGAAATGAACTTGGGACACGCCCATAAAACAAGATTCTGGTACCTTTTACGGGTGTTGTCGAAATTTTCCGACGAGCACTTCCGTCCCTTTTATAGGAGAGTACCCCCCGGGGTCGAAGTCCACCGTCTAAATTAAGGTTGACGGACGTCAACAGGTAGTGGACTTTTTGCATCATTGGGGAGTGGTTTGGTTGAAACTCTCGGGTTAGACTGCAAAACAGTCGGTTTTTTTCTCAAAGTCAGTAAAGAAATCGGTAAAGCGTGGCGTAAGAGTCTTACGCGAGAAGCGCGCGAGCCTCACACGCCCTTACATACATACATACATACTTTATTGACTTTCCCAAGGGGCTTTTCAAAGACAATACATGATCCTATTTACAATTAAGAAATGTTTTAAAATATATATAAAATTACAATTCTTTAAGTAATTTAGTACGTAAACGAGTTTTAAAAACATCAATCGAGTTACACAGTTTAAAGGAATTGTCTAGGGAGTTCCATAAGTTCACAGTTCTATAGAAAAATGTTCTCTGACCGGCAGCTGTTCTAAAAAAGGGAATTTGTAAAAGCTGTGAATTTCTGGTGCTACGTCGGCTAACCTCTGCTCGCTTTATGAATTTTGATGTAAGGTATTCAGGGGCTTGACCGGTCATACATTTAAAAGCCATTGTAGCGTTCCGGTAATAAAGCAGACTGGGAACTGAAAGCCAATTTAGCTCCTTGCGAATTGGTGTAACATGGTCAAATTTACGCGCGCCGCTAACAATGCGGCATGCGAAGTTCTGCACTGCCTGTAACTTGTTGACATTACATTTTGAGGTATTTGACCAAACATTGGAGCAATAAAATAACCTGCTAAAAACTAAGGAATTAATAATCATCAAAAGTGTACGTTTGTCGAAGACATGCTTGACACGGTTTATCTGGCCAAGGCGGGACATGCACGAGGAAGCGGTTTTAATTATATGTTCATCGTAAGTTAAATTAGAATCCAAAGTCACACCAAGGTCTTTGGCGGTGTCTGTAGGGACAATGTCCTTACCCATAAAGGAAAGGTAACGAAATTGGAATTTTGCACGCATCTGCCTGCTGCCAAATATCATCAACTTGGTTTTGCCAGGGTTTAGTAACAATTGATTGTTGGAACACCATTCCCCTATTTTAAACAGGTCGTCTTCCAAATCAGCAATTGCATCCAGGTTGGCTTTAAGCTCGAAGGAAGTAATGAGTTTCGTATCATCTACATAACTCTGGGTGCTGCATTTCTGTGGGATCAATGGAAGATCGTTCGTATATATGCTAAAAAGAAGTGGGCCCAAGATGCTTCCTTGAGGAACGCCACTGGTCACAGACAAAGGCTCAGATAGCGTTGAATAGATTCGTACTACTTGTGACCTGTTGCTTAGGTAACTACGAAACCATTGGAGAGTGTCACTGGAAATTCCGACATCTTGCAATTTTAAAATTAACGTGTCATGATTGACACTATCAAAGGCTTTGCTCATATCTAATAGTACAACTGCCGTTAACTTCTTTTTATCGATGGCGTTAAGAATTGTGTCTGTTGTTTCAATGACAGATGTTTCACAAGAGTGCCATCTCTTGTTACCGCTTTGACTCTTTGATAGGGTGTCATTTGATTGCAGATACGAGGTGAGTTGATTATGTACTACCCTTTCGCAAACCTTCGATAAAACTGGTAGAAGTGAGATGGGTCTATTGTTGTTTGCCTGTTCATGGTCGCCCTCCTTTAGGATGGGTGTAACCTCGGCTGTTTTCCATTTTGATGGAAAAACACAGTTTTGAAAGGATGCATTAACGATAGACGTTATTGGGTGAACAATTGGATTAAGACAGTCTTTGATGACACGGATCGGAATTTTATCTATCCCGGGGGCCTTGTTTGAAGGCATCGCTGCTATTATACGCTCTACTTGTTTATAATCAACGGTACTAAGTGTGAACTGGTCAGAGGAAGCGTATTGTCTCGGCACGAAATAATTCTGATTAAGTGTTAAGTTGCATTCATTAGCCAGGGACGTAATTTTGTCAACAGTGCTCTGACCAACAGATACGAAGAACTGGTTAAATTCGTCTGCAACAGATTTGACGCTCTTACTAAATGTTCGCTGAGATGTAGATTTATTGGGGACACACTGGCGGATTGCTTTCCAGATATTATTGGTGTTATTTGGGTTCCTTTGGATTTGTTCAGCAACAAATTCTCGTTCAGCAATTCTAATTTCCCTCTTAACTTCCTGTCTGAAATATCTGTAGGCAGTCCAGGATAGCGGGTCATTTGTTTTCTTTGCTTTTTTACGCCAATCATCCCTGGTCTTCATCAATCCGCGGATGTTGTCGGTTACGCATGGGTTTGGCTTACAGCGTGCTTTAAAGGTTTTAACTGGAGCATGACGGTCGAGTATCTCAGTAAACAACGAATCAAATGCATAAATTTTATCCTCGACATCGTCGAAAACATCGACTATGGACCACGGTGCCAATGATACGTCGTTTTTGAAATCAATAGGACAGTAGTGTTTAAAACTTCTGGTAGTAATATAAATGGGTTTGGAGCGCGCCTTCTTCAATCTTAAGGTGACATAAATTAGCTCATGGTCGCTGATCGAGCTTTCCATAACTGTAGCCGTTTGGACTTGTCTTGTATCCGATGCAAGGATAACATCTAAAATTGATTTCGAAGTCTCTGTAACTCGTGTTGGTGTGTTGATCAATATTGACAAGTTATAGGAACGGCAAAAGTTAACAAGGGCTTTAGCTCCAGGATCGTCGCTATTCTCAAGTCTGCAGTTCAAATCACCTAATAGATAAATTGGAACATTAAACGACGAGGCATAAATAAAGTTCTCTGTAAGATCTGAATCGAAACAAGATAAAGAAGTGTCCGGTGGTCTATAGGTTGTACAGACAAGGAAGGACTTCATGTTTCTGACGTGGATTTTTAGCCACAGTTGATGGAAGCCAGAGGCCGTGATAAGAGAAATGTCACTCAAGTACTCCGTCCTGTAATTTCGTGAGACATAAGCACATACTCCACCGCCAACCCTCGCCTGTCGGTCGATTCGGTAGATAACATAGCCAGGGATTTCTATCTCCAAATCCGTAACTGAACTGTTGAGCCATGTTTCGGATACGGTAAATATATCAAACTTATTTTCCAGTACCGCATTCTTTACAAGAACGAAATGCTCACGGCATTTGAGCGAGCGAACATTAAGATGTGCGATTTTAACATTGCCATTTGACTTTTCTGACTTGTCTCCACTAGAGCAGTTTGCAGGTCCAGGGTTAAGTTCCACATCATGTAGCAGTTGTATAACAGGTCTAAAGGTAGAGGTTGAGTTGGCGTAGTAGGCTGTAGTAGCGCTTGCTCGTTTCACTCTCATACTGATAGTGACATGCACGTGTGTCCGCCATTTTGTACAGTGTCTCGTATCCCAGTTTACCTCTTTAACCGACGAGGAATGCGGGAAACATAGACCAAAGTACTCGCTCGGAATATAAAAAGGGAGAAGGCCTCACTTCCGGCTGATGTGCGTCGCTCAAAAACGTCTTTGCTTAAGCTCCCTACATAGGTTAGTCTGTCTTCGTAATCGTTGGGTACTTGCCTTGTTTTTTGTTAGTTAAGGTGGCTCCGTAACAAATACAAGAGCATTTAGCTGTGACAAATTTTCCGTCATAACTTTTTGGATTTTAACGCGATGGCTGCGAAACTTTGCAAAGAATAACAGATATCATTCGGCAGTAACACGAAATATTCCCATTTCATTGATGGTAAATTTTTCTTGAAAAATTAGTGCTTAAAAGAACCCTGCTGTTCAAAGAAAATCGCGTCTAGTAAAAAAATTTGCTGATATTTTTTACCGAAATTTCTGGTATCGGCTTTAATTGATATAATAAATGTGCCAGAGGAATTTCAGAAAAATCGTTGGAGCAGAAGTTCGTAACTAAAAGTCGCTCAAAATTCAGCTGTGAAATTGTTTTGGAATTGCAAAAATAAATTACTGTCAGGAAGAAGGAGATATCAGTTTGAATTTTCGGGACAAGTAAATTCAGTGTTTCCTAATTCTGAAAACAGAAGCCGATGGCCTATCGTGCTATTCTTTAAAAGGTACTTTTCAGTTTTAGAAGCACTATAAATTGCTCCAAACTTTGCTCTGACGTCGAATGACTTGTTCCTAGACATTTTTAAAACATCCCTTGGCAGTTTTGGTTCAAACTCCTGCTACACACATTTTGATGTATTGCAATGCATCCTCAACGGCTTTTCCTGCTGTACGTTGTTTCCAATTCAGGAAAAAGGTATTGTGATTGTAAGCTACCTTGTATCGAAGCTCAGATAGAACTGTCCATCACCTTTGTCTGAGCACGAGCGGCAGCTCTGCGAGGAATTCGCACCTCAGCCCGGGGGGACGAGTGACAATGATACCCATGTCTGTGAACCGATCTGTATAAACATGTATGCAGAGCAAAACATAATAACCAAGAAAAAAAATACCCATTCATTGAAGGAAGGAGTGACCAAAGTTTCAGAGTTGTAAATTTATTCACGGGCAGTATTTTTGCGATAATTTTATTTTGCCCTGTGATGTTATTCGGTTCACAAGCATGGTCATCATTGTCTCCCCTGGGTGAGGTGCGAATTCCTCGCAGAACTGCCGCTCGTGCTCATTTTGGAGTCATACACAAAGGTGCTGGACAGTCCTTTCTGAGCTCTGATATGAGGTAGCGTCCAATCTCAATACCTTTTTCCTGAACGAACAGCAGTAAAAGTCGTTGAAAATGCATTGCAATACATCAAAATGTATGCAGCAGGAGTTTGAGCCAAAACTGCCAAGGGATATTTTAAAACTGTCGAAGAACAAGTCATTTTACTTCAGAGCAAACTGGTGGCTCCTTCTACCTGACAGTAATTTATTTTTGAAAATCCAAAACAATTTCACAGCTGAATTTTGAGCGACTTTTAGTTACGGACTTCTGCTCCAACGATTTTTCTGAAATTCCTCTGGCATATTTATTATATCAATTAAAGCCGATACCAGAAATTTCAGTAAAAGATATCAGCAATTTTTTTTTACTAGACGCGATTTTCTTTGAACAGCAGGGTTCTTTTAAGCACTAATTTTTCAAGAAAAATTTACCATCAATGAAATCGGAATATTTCGTGTTATTGCCGAATGATATCTGTTATTCTTTGCAATGTTTCGCAGCCATCGCGTAAAAAAAACCAAAGAGTTATGACGGAAAATTTGTCACAGCTAAATGCTCTTGTATTAATTACGGAGCCACCTTAATTGTATTCATTCTATGGTGGTGTCTTTACTGTTATTTAGTCCATCTATAGATAAAAACCTTACACTTGTAATATGTCTTCCGCCCCCCCCCCCCCCCCCCCCGCCTCGACTAGTTCATAAGGAATATATTTATCCAATTTTCAATAAAATTTGTTGTCGTTGTTGTTGTAAAGATATATAAGGCTTGGGTAAGGAGTCAATTACCTTGTGCATGGAATTGGCTAAAACTCAATGTTACGAGTTCGAATGTTTTGAGGATAATTATTCACGGACTATCAGCACGCAGGCCAGGATGTCGGATTAACACAAGGAAGTTTAATACCAAAAGAACATAGTCTTTGCAGGGCTTTAAAACACAGCATCCGCCAACACAAACTTCAACTTGAACTTCAGAAATCTTACGGCCTCCGCCAACTTGTAAACACAAAACTTGAAAATCGACTTTCGTCACACTTGACTAAACACAGTACTCCAGCTCTTTGGAGAAAAAAGTTAGTTCGTCAAAACAACTCGCTTGGAACTTGAATAACGTTTCACGTAAGGTTATAGAATATACTAAACAGGCGAATAGTAGTAACCTTTCAGCATATTTTAACTGAATGATGCAAATCTACCGACTTATGCTCAAATGTAAACATGCCCTAATTAATTATTCATATTCATAGAGGTCACGCAACACATGACAGCAATGCTACTACGTAACACTCAACAAAGACAAGCATTTTTGTAACTTTAACTTCATCATAAGACAGTTCGAAAGGAGCGCTCACTCTTGAAATGCTTTTCAACACTCGAAGAGAAATTTCGTGTCTTTGCGCGGCCATGTAATATCCTCCATTTATTCCTCGAGTAAATTAAAGAGTAAACTCAAAGTGATCTCAAGATATCTCGAAGTAATTTCGGTCTCATTTCGTGAAATAACCGAAACAAGCCGAAAAGTCACGAACTTGCACGCCCAATCTTGTCCCCACACTGGTGCATAATTTTATAGCTATTTTTCACGGCAAATTACCTTGGGTCGCAGTGGCGACTTAGAGACTCCTCTGATCTGAAGGGTCGCACTGGTAAGTCGGTTCAAGCCCCGGGCAAGCCAAAATAATAATTCTGTCTTCCTCGAACAAGTTAAAGAATAAATCAAAGAAATCGAAGTGATCCCGAGATATCTCGAACGAATTCGGCTTTCACTTCGTCAAATACCCGAATAAAACCGGAATCCTACAGACTTTGCGTGCCCAATCTTGCCAAAAAAAGTCAACTTTGACACATTCCTGAGCGTCGCGAATCCTTTACTTGGCCCTCCGCCGAAGTAAATGTATTTGTTTATAAGGTTCTCAGGGAACCTCTTCACAGGTTTGCTCACCAGTTATCTGAGTTTCTCCCCCTTTACCTACAAATTGGGGTTAATCAAAACCTTGATTGATAGAACCTTTAAGATACACAACACTTGGATGGGCTTCCACACTGACCTAAAAAATTGTCTATCATTCTACGGAGGATACATAAACCTGGCTCTCTCCCTGTAAGTAGCTAAGCGCCACTAATTTTAAACTTTTCGGTAAGCAGTATTACCAACGCAATGTAACGAACTTTGTAACATCGCGCGCGATTTAAATTCAACGGCGATTTCAAAATATGTAACACTGAAGATGACGGATGTACCGTCGAAACAAGTCTGGTAAATTAAAGAAAGTTGTTATATTTATGCGGCTATCTATATTGTTGCTGCTATCTAGACCTTTCTAAACATCCTTTTTAGGTCAAATTTCTGCTAAGATACCTCGATTTATACTGGTTTTTAGTAAAATAGAGTACATTTAAATAATTTAAAAGGGAGGATCCAAGATGGTGGATACTGCCAGTTCCTTTTTTAGTAATAAATGGCGTAATCATCACGTCACTACTATAGTCTAAGATTATTTGCTGTGAGTTGATAATGTTAGCCTTAAGCTGTGCGTACATCTATATAGATATAAGGCATTTGGAAAATTTGGAGGGCACAGAAGAGGCAAGAGTAATGTTGCTCTCTGCGGCACCTTGTGCTTTCCAAACTTCCCGCGTGCCTTATATCTCGTTTTAGTATATACACACTCAGTGATCTTGGTTATTCAAGCAATCTGATTGGTTCGCTATCTCGGATCTCGGACTATTTAACAATTATTCTTTGAAATCGAGGTGAATAGTGGCAAAATATTTACCGAGCCACGAAGTGGCGAGGTGGATATTCCTAAAGCCACTACTCACCGAGATTGAAAAGAAAATTGTTTTAGTATATACACACGAAGTGATCTCAACAAAATCAGAAAGGAAACCATTAAAAAGTACGATTTGATTGACAGATCAGGTCAGCTAGACACGCGAAAGTTTAAAAATAGGTCTTTGTAGAATTTTCAAACATGGCAATTCACAAGCTTATCACTTCGCAAACAACAGCGTAATGACTTAAATGGAACCGCCAAAAGTTTGAATAGTTTCCTTACCTGAGAAGAAAAGAAGAGCTTTGTTGTTTTCTGTTGACTCGCCAAGTTTATAACCGAAAAGGTTTGTTGTGTCGTTCTTTGCATGAAGTGATGACAAAAATGGCGATTCCGTTCCTCGAGGTAAGACGTCGTCTTCATGTAGCATTCTTTCTCGTGTTAACTTGAAACGTAGAATTTCTGCAAACATTTGCTTTCAAATTTGTTTGTCATAAATAAACTTTGTTTTTGGGCCAATTGTTTCTTGTTAGGAAACGCTGAGTTTACAAAACGGCCTCTTCTAGGCGAATAAACGGGAGTTGTAAACAATCCATCGACCACAAAACTCAACAACAGTAAATAGAAAAACGCTGTTTTGAATCCTTCCAAGTCTTTTCTTGCCTGAAAAAAAGTCAACCCCAGGATTTTGTCGACTTTTAAAAGATCTTCCTCTGAGAAAATGGGAAAAAAAACGAGCTCACACATTATCCACTCGCTAGGAGGTGAATATTGTTGAATAGCCCGAGATAGCGAACTAATCAGATTGCTTAAATCACCAAGATCACTGAGTGTGTATATACTTTCCAAACTTCCCGCGTGCCTTATATCTCGTTTTAGTATATACACACTCAGTGATCTTGGTAATTCAAGCAATCTGATTGGTTCGCTATCTCGGACTATGACGTTATATTCACCGCGCTAGGCGGTGAATATAAAGCAGAACAAAATCACTGTCGTGAACTGGGTGTTTTGCCAAAGTTTCATAGTAAAGCCTTTTTGAAAATACACGAATATCCCAGTGCTGATGACTTTGGAGGAAAGAAAAGACTTCATGGTGTTTAAACAGCGTGATCTATTGTGAAGTGGTTTACTGTAGCTGACTTTTTGTACGCTCGAAGCTATGTTTACCACTACAGAGGAAAACGAGGCCGCTTTGTCACTGTTTTGTGATTTCGGGATTTCCCCGCAAGACCAATTTTGCCTATAAATAGAAGTTAATTTATGGAGAAAAGAGGAAGGCAAATTGTACGTGCCGAAAAGTTAACAAGGCAAAGAACATTGGAGACAAACAACGCTCACCTTGATCGTAGGATGCCGCTGTTGACAGCATTTGCAAGAAGCGACAAAGAAAACTTTCTCATTTACGGTGCGTTGACAGAAACAAATAAAGCTCTACTTTTCTTCTAATAATTGGGTAGTAATATAACACAGAAACAAATAAAGCTCTACTTTTCTTCTGATAATTGGGTAGTAATATAAATTTTCGGCGTTTTCTTTTAAACCGTTGATGCTAAAGCTTACAAAACTCGATTAAAAAAGATTAAAACTATCATTTGGCATTTTTGAAGATACTGTAAAGATCTAACTTTTGCGCATCCACTGTTTACGGCTTCGAGTTCACGCATGAATTCACCCGTCAATCAAACTAATCGTTTTTTAATGGTTTCCTTTCTGATTCTGTTGAGATCACTTCGTGTGAATATACTAAAACAATTGTTCACCTCAGGCTCAGTTAATATTGTTGAATAATTGTTAAATACTCAGGCTGACACATGAGCTAAGTGTAAACCAAGAATCGCCAACAGTACTGAAAAATGACGGTCTGTCAATCAGTATCAAGTAATTTTCCAATAATAATTATAGTATAGGTAATTATAGCGGAGCTCCACGCGCGCGCGAAGCGCGCGCGTGGGCGGAGCCCCATTGCTAAGTAAATCTACCCATCCCAGAAAATTTAGTAATCACGTGACCGTACACCGACCGACCGCCCGCCGTCCGTCCGCACCACAGGAAAACCAATGTTTACTCACAGTTTTAGCTAGTTTGGGAGCCCAAGAGAAAACTAATTGCACGGGCTGCACATCAATGTTGTGATCAATTGACAGCTATCAAAACAGGGCATCCGCTGACAAGTATCACCTGACCGTACCGCGGGCTCAAGTGTCGACCCATCGAGGTCGAGTATTTTTTAAAAGTTATCCGCTGACAAATTACCAGTTTCAAATGATCGCAGGCTCAAGTTTATTTTTTCCAAGGATTCATATCAAATATGTTGTGTTTATGTCAATATGGCCCCGCACTATTAGGATTTTGATTTCAAACTGACCTCGGAAGCGAAAATTCATCCAGTTTTTTCAAAAGTACAGGCGGGGAAGACCTTATCTTACCATGGTCACGCGTTGGTCACGCTCTACGTCCAATTTTTATACTCTGATTGGTCAAAATTTGACAGGTGAGTTTATGCGGAAAAATTATGCAGCATCTTGAAGGTAGTTTACTTTGACAGCTGAAGCTGACAGAGTTTTGTGTCAACTTGTGATGTTTTTAACTGTCTTTTTCCTCTGGAGGTACAAAATGAAATACAGCTGCTATCAAGAGTCTTCTGTTATTCATGGCCGGTTTGTTTAGTGGGTTTTGGTTGAGAAATGCGTCGCTTGTCAAAATTCGGTAATTCGATTTCGGATGGCATCGTTTTCGTTTTTCACCTTGCTTAATGCGTAAGAGGGTTTAAAAGTCTCAAGCAACTGTGGCCTCCCTTGATAGCTTTCAGGAACTGAATCTCGAATGGTAAGCCTAAGTAATTATTGTATTTGATGTTTGTGTTTCATGAGGTCTTGCACAGTTCACGCTGACAGTTTATGCGGCAAGTTTATGCACGTTTGCAGGATTTGAGTCAATGATCTGACCTAGTATCAGGTTTGATATAAGCTTACAGAACTTTAAAAAGCCTTCAGATATATTTGCTCACCACAAATAGAAAGAAAACGTTCCGAAGGATATTTAGTTATAAATTTGGCTGTAGAAAGAAAACTTTGAGCGATTTTCTTGCTTCGAGGAGTTCACCTTCGAAAACAGTAAACACCGCGCTGGGAAGCCGGCTAAAACACAAACTTAAGCTTTACGCTTAAAGACTCAGAATTTTTAGAGACACTTTAATACTTGTCTTCGTGAATGAAAATTGTTGTCTCTGTAAATGTTTCATGGAATTATATCTCTTTTTTTGATTGCTAGTAGTCTCTCTTGCAATTTTAATCGCTTGTCCGTGCCGTTTGTTTTCATCGTTCATGACCATCGCTTGCAGGAGTACTAAAAAATGTCGCGCGTATCAAACGCTTTATAAGATTACACATCGTTATAACTGAAACCATTAAATAACAAAACAAATAATAATAAATTGGCTATTATGTTGACGCGTAACTCTGTTAAAGTTCATTCAAACACTCGACCACACTGACAGCTCGCACTATGGAAACGAGAACCAGCTGGCCGTATGGGTGATTTTGGAATTTTTCTGAAATTTTTGAACGGTTTGGCTCGTCCTGAATATTGACTGAGTGCAATTTGTCTTGAAAAATTGTGAAATACCGCATTTTGTCCGAGCTCTGTATGATAAATAGTACTTTTCCACCTAAAACGTGGTGTATAAAAATTATAAAAGGTTGGTTTAAACACCCCCAGATTTGTTGGCAAGAATTTGTAAAGTAAACCTGTCGAACGCAAAAAAATTTGGCGTGATTTGTTTTCCAAGAATTTGTTTTCGAGACCTAATCTACTGTGATCTTGACTGTGATCGAAGATGTTTGCTATTTTTTGGGTGTACATATAAGGTTATCAATTCGATGTAAGATGTTTCACTCTAAAATAACTTAGCCTTTCGCTCAAAAGTCACATGAATGTGCCCTTAAGTTAAATGATTTGTGGATTAAAAGTTTATTGTTTGATTTAAATTATAAATTTATTAAAATTGGAGCTTCGCTTTTAGCCCTCGCTAAATCTATATATTGGTATAGGTAATAGCATGATTTGTAGTGATATTCGGCATAAATGCCACGAGTGACATTTCTATGTTATTATTTGTTTATACTACTACCAAAAAAGGTTTCTAATTTTCACATGTAAGTATTCCAAATTCAGCTGAAATACCACTGCTCTAAGCCAATCAACTTACAGAAATTTCTCATGAAGTAGTATAATAATAATAATAATAATAATAATAATAATAATAATAATAATAATATTACTAATACTAATAAGTTAATGATAATAATAATGATATTGATAATGATGATGGTAATGATGACGACGATGATGGCGATGATGATGATGATGATGATGATGATGACGATGATGATGATAATAATAATAATAGCAACAACATAAGTTACAAAACAAATACATCTTAAGTCTACGCTATGGCCCGAAGGAAGAGCCATCCAAAGTTATGGCGCCGGGTGAAATAGCAATTTAGCTGAGACTAAAAATCAGAAAACTGAAGTCTGATGGGCAAGTGACACTTCACCGTTTTATTTGATTAATTGTGGGTACGGAATACGGCTACGTGAAATTACCGTACACACTTGCATGAAGTGTAAAATTTGAACAAAGGAAACTCACCTCCAATATCCACGACCATGTATTCATTTCCTGATGTTGGAAGATCGGAATCCATAGCTTCAACTCCCTTATGGTTTTCAAGCTTGCTTAACTTTTTCTCGCAACAGAAAACGGCAGCCGCCTCGGGCTCCAAAGCAATAATTAGCTGCTTGGGGTTGTCCTTGGAACCAACGCCGGCCTGTTTGTTAAATTTATACAATGGTTAGCATTTCAACGGCGGTGATAGATGAAGGTTAAAAAATTGCCCGAGGAGGGCGAGAAATTTTACGACTTGTAAATAAGGTGCTGAGAACAGTCAACTCCCTTTATAGCGGACACTGTAGGGACCTTGAGTCAGAGACCTTATTAGCGAGAGTCCGTCATTGCGGGAGTGTATATCAGTCAAACGTCTTCAATTTATTTTTACCTGGACCTTAGCTGCTGTCCGTATTATCGGGGTGTCCGTTATAGCGAGGTGTCCGGAAGGCGAGAGTTGACTGTATTTTGAGCAGCTTCAAAAATATTTCCAGTGTTATTGGTTAATTTTGATTTTTTTACAAAGAGTGGTCGATGAATAATAAAAAAAACGACAAAATAATGATAATAACTCGATAATAATGACAATGGAAATTATGATTATCAATAAATAATAATAATAATAATAATAATAATAATAATAATAAATAATAATAATAAGGTACTTAATGTGGACACAGCATTGGCCTCTATCAGAGTTAAGAGATGTGGACAGAGCAGCTCGGAAGATCATAGTTGAGAACGGTGGCAAGCACCCAGCTAGCCTAACTTTTTTGTTATATCTACTGAGGGAGAAAGGGGGTAGAGGCCTGCGATCAGTCGAACACGAGTACAAGATCACTAAAATCAAATCGCTACTGAAATTGTATCAGAATTCGGACCAGACGGTGGAAGCAGTTAGAGAATTTGAAGAACACGCCATGGCATCAGGCCACCAGTCGCTTGCAAAGGAAGCAGCTAAGTACGCTGAAGAACTCAACATCACACTTCAGCTTGATACCCTAAATTCCGTGTGTGTTACTACAGAAGGAAAGGTGGTGACCGCAGCAAGAGCTGGGAATCTGTTGAAGCAATCTCAAAAGAAGCAGTTCTTGGAGATCGCTAAGGACAAAAAGTGGCAAGGAAAGTTATTCCGTATCAGATGTGAAGATGAGAGCCTAAGCATAACCACCTGCTTTGCATGGTTAAAACGTTGGGCTACATGCCCTACATATACCATCGCGAGCATGTATGAACTGTATGAGCAGTTGTTACCTACGAAGCTGTACACAAAGAAGAGGACGCAAACCTCCACCGACGGCGAAGTCCTATGCAGGTTGAGGGAAGGTAGCTGAGACCGTTGCACATGTATTGGCTGGATGTTCCTCCCTGGCACAAACCAAGTACCTATACAGGCTTAATGCAGCTTTAAAGATTCTGTTTTTTGAGCTCCTGCGAGAGCATGGGTTAATAGAAGAGGTTCCACCACGGTACTCACCGGTGATACCAAACGAGCCTACCAGAACGTCACGAGTGAGGCGTTTTGGGATATTCCCATCTATGCAGAGAACAACGAAGTTAGAGCAAATCGGATCGACGCGCGATTTGTCAGCCACGAGAGGAAGGAAGTCTGCACAATTGAAATGAGCTGCCCATGGATTGAAAGTAGAGCTAAGAGAGATGAGGGAAAGACACTCAAAAATGGGCCCATGATGTGGGAGCTGAAGCAGAGATACAATGGTTACAGGGTTGAACAGTACAACGTAATAATTGACGTACTAGGTGGTTACTCTAAACACCTAGAGAAGTCGGTGAGGAAGCTACTTGGAACGAGAGCACGGAGCGTACTTGAGCGGATGCAGAAGTCGGTCATCTCAAACACTTTAAACATTGCCAGCACATTTAAGATAAATTCTTAGTTAGGGCGCTAAGGACTCTAGTTTTTAGGGTTTTTTTCCCTAGAAATCTAGAAACACAAGCTTGCTGATGTTTTTACCATTATTTTTTAGAGTATTAGAGTTTGATATTATTCTAAAAGCTTTTAGAGCAAATCTGATCGACGCGCGATTTGTCAGCCACGAGAGGAAGGAAGTCTGCACAATCGAAATGAGCTGCCCATGGATTGAAAGTAGAGCTAAGAAAGATGAGGAAAAGACACTCAAGTATGGGCCCATGATGTGGGAGCTGAAGCAGAGATACAATGGTTACAGGGTTGAACAGTACAACGTAATAATTGACGTACTGGGTGGTTACTCTAAACACCTAGAGAAGTCGGTGATGAAGCTACTAGGAACGAGAGCACGGAGCGTACTTGAGCGGAAGCACAAGTCGGTCATCTCAAACACTTTAAACATTGCCAGAACATTTAAGATAAATTCTTAGTTAGGGCGCTAAGGACTGCAGTTTTTAGGTTCTTTTTTTCCTAGAAATCTAGAAACACAAGCTTGCTGATGTTTTTACCAACATTTTTTAGAGTATTAGAGGTTGTTATTATTTAAAAAGGCTTTTAGTAG
>NC_133213.1:7327895-7357895 GCF_958299795.1 Porites lutea
AATGTCTGCCATGCGAATGTCTTGTACAAGGTAAGAGGCATGTGGGAAAGAAAGCTCTGCTAGCACACGGCACTTTATCGCACTTTTACGATCTCAAAAGTTAATCTGAATCTTCAGTATTTTTGCCGCATCGAAATTTGGAAGTCTGAAATCCAGGGATGAAATCTATCAAAAATATTTGGAATATTAACGTCGGGTTTTGGTCACAATAAGATCACAAGCAACGAACCTTGAAACACAAACTCACAAAACGGATCGAAATCCACCAATAACAAATCACAAACAATGACCTTTTGAACCCGTTGAAGTAACCTTTCGTTTCCTAAGAGGTCCGCTAAGATGATTGGCGTCTGACATTTTTTGACGAGAGGACCGAAATGCACCAAACATAGAAAGACAGTTTTAATTGCATGTTTCCTAAGAGGTCATCTGAATTTGCTGTTTTCTTTATTTTATGTCCATTTCCTTTTCCTTATTTTGTGATTGGTCGATTTTGTTAGGTCGAGTGGATAATCCAACGAGGGACGATTTGGATATCATTTGATCCAAATTTTTCGAAGAAGCAGTAAGAAGCAGTTTGGATAAAATTCGAGGAACGTGTTAATATATTGTTCAATTATGTTATCCCGGGTTAAACTTACAAATGCACACACTGTTCGCGGTAGTCCCACACTAAAAAATAACACTGAGTGTTTTCGGAATGGGCTGGTCCGCGAACTCAAAGAAAAACAAAGGAAATTGTCAAGACATTCAATGACATCAAAGACTCATGGACCCCACAGACGTAATGACACATCGGAATATCAGGAGTGTACGTGTAAAAATGGATAAGGGTTTGAACAGTGGAATGTTTAACAAGTCTGAGAGTCGCAACATTTGTGTAGCTGGTTATCAGTGTGACAATAGTGATTTTGATTTTTGCATTGCGGAACACGACGAGTTGCCTGTGATAAAAATCTGTTCCGATGAACGAAGAGACGATTGTCAACAATTGAAACCAAAAGGGACTGAGGCTCCTTTTGGAACTACCGTGATAACTGCAACAATTCTTTTTATTATTTCAATTTTGTTTAGCACGGTGACGGTTAATGTACTTGTTTTTGTATTGCGTGTTGTGTTTTTTCATCTAATGTGTATATTGTGACGCGGTACATGTACGATGCTGTGCGTCGGGATTTTGCATTATCAGCAAGTTTTATGTTAGAGTATTTTGACGGCAGGGAGTTGACGACAAGAGAAGGTAATGAGCTCGTTGTACAGAAGGAAAATTGTGTTGTGGAGGAAATAAAAGAAGTTGAATTGAGATCTCGTCATGGGAAATTTTGTTATAACAGAACTTACAATTCCATTGGTTTAAATCATTTCCATTGGTTTAAACTGGTTGAAATCAGGTTAGTCATTTCTCTCAACGCAGTCATGCACCTAGCAGACTACCCATGAACAAACTAAAATCTTTGTTGCAGAAAACAAGGAAAGTGACACTTTTTGTATGGAAGAATATTCGGAAAAGTACACCATTCTCGTCTGAAATTCATTGTTACGTTAAAAATAGAAAAGGTTTACACTTAAACAGGTACAGAAGTAACTGTAACAGTGTGAGGTTTTTACTTGAAGGGCAACTCCAAAACTAGTTCGTAAACGAGGGAAGGTGTATCCGTCGTCTAAGTATCAAAGCACAGGCGATTTAGGTAGAATGAGATATCCAAATAGGCTTTTAAGTAAGAATTTGCCCCTCTGTACATGCAATTATCCATTTTATAGCGCTTCAGTTTGAATCACCGAGTTAATTTTGGCCAATTTAAGCTTTGTACTGATATCGAGAAGAATCCAGGATCTTCAGTTTATGTAGATGCTACGAAAACAATTCATGCTCCATACTGTCAAGGAAACGTTACAGTATTTGGGGAAAATGCTGGACAACAATATGTCGCAATGAGTCTGTGCGCTTTAATTTACAGTAAGATAACAAAGAGTACTTCAGTTGATGATATGACTCAAATAATGATTGTTGGTATTCAATTATATTCTAGTCTGTCACTGCTTACAAGACAATCTATGTTAAAGTTAACAGAATTGCCAGGAATGGTTTCACTATTTGAGCAATTTTTCCACCTTGAATACGGTGAAAGTTATACTTGTAACAACCATGGTGATCCCAGAATTGAGGGGTATCACTACTGCATATGCCACTCACAGGGTACATCATTTGACACACTCTTGGCACTGAACTTCAACTCATTAATTTTAACGGTGGCAATTATTGATGTTGGTATCTACAGCATTGAGACTGGGGGATATAATGTATTTGATTCTCATGCTAGAGATATGTATCATAACAGTCATAGTGAAGGGGCATGTGTATTGTTGGAAATACCATCCATGCATAAATTAGTACAATATTTTCAGACTCTACATAGGAACGAGGATATATATGAACTTAAAGGTGTACATATTGCCACCTTTGAACGTCATCTTTTCTCAAGCAATGTTGAACATTGTAGTATATCAAATGTTAATAGTTACCAATGTTCCTGTAAACAGTGCTGCCCTATAGCAGTTTATGCAATGTGTCACTCTCTTATTAATCCTTGTGCATACTGCACTTAAGGAACTTTATTTGCCCTTGTTAGTAACCGGAATACACTATACAATGTGATGGGTGTGAAAACACATCTGTCAGTCAATCTTCCCCAAAGTGTCAGTATCAGTGGAGCTGAAATAGACCTTACTCTCCGGGCTGTAACCACCTATGTCCTATGTTGCAATTTGGCTCCAAGCATGTCTGCATTGAAGATGTGCATATTATCAAACATTGTCATCAAATGGCACGATTTTTTTCGTGGATTGGGACATATGTATAAGCTGTGGTTCAGCAAACAAGTGGAGTAAAGGATTTATCTTCTCTGGTAAGATATGATTTCAAAGTATCATACCCGTAGTACGACCAAGCCCAAATATACGCTCCCACAGCGTCTTGTTGTTTTAGTAAAATCCAACTAGTTGGTCAAAAATATCGAGAATAAAAAACTTTTAGCTAGTTAAAGCTAGAATTTAATCCTTTTCTGTCGCCTAAAAGCCCGCGCTTTTTGCTACAAGTGCGCTATAACATATAGTCTAGTAGTAGCTCGACCAATCAGAACGCAGCACTGATAATAGACCACTAGTTGGATTTTACTAAAAAGCACTGATAGACTGAACTTAATTCACATTACCTCATAAGCGGCTTCTCTCATGAACTGCTTCGCCCTGGGAGTCCATATAGCCGGAACAGTTAGCACCCACTGAATATCGAGGACATTGAAATCCCTATCACCAGTTTCACTGGCAAGAATGCTGACAGCCTCATCTTTCATGAACTTTATCGAATGTGTAAACACTTTAAGGGCCTTGAAAGATTTTCCATTGGCAGCCTTTATGGTGGTCGTCACGTTCACATCCTGTAAAAATAGCGTGGAAACTACACTCAAGTTGCGGGGTTAATATTGAAATACTGCCATGGTTGTCAGAAAGTTTTCAAGTTAAAGGCTGAGTTGTCAAAGTAAGCGGCCAGTCCAAGGATATTATATTTGAAAAACACCTCCGTAAAGAGTAGCCGGGCCATACTAACCAAGTAGGCGGCAATTTTCGCCAGAAGCTGGCTACTTTTGACAACCCTGACTGTTGATCTCAAGATTCTAGATGTAAAAACATTGATTTACTACAAGTAATTCTATTACTATGACTATATGCACGACCAAAGGAGTGAAAAGCTTTTAGCTTTTATTCTACATGTACATGTATGACTGAAAACTATTCCGGTTTGTCCTACTAAAACGCACATATTCATCACTACGTATCCAATGTCTGTCAGTCTTAAGTTGATGGCTTAACGTTATATACTGTTACAGGGTGTTTCAAAAGTTCGTTCCGCTTTTTTCTTCACTTAAATTTCACTGATTATTAAAGATAACTTTTGTAAACCTAAGCATGTTATTCATTATTCATTTAACATTGACTAACTGAAATATTAGCAACCAGAATGTCTTCCTTTATGAGTTCTGACATTTTCTAAGCGGTGAGGTATAGAATGTACGAGCTCCCATAGCGTGTCTAAATTCACAATTTCCCAGGTGAAGAGTGGTCGCTGTCTTAGCTAGTCCAGTGTTTTGGGGGGCTGGACCTTTGTATGTTGTCTCATCAACGATAATCCAGATGGTTACTAGAGGGTACGCATCACGTGAGTTTGCCGGCCAGTCGTCCTTTGGTGGAAAGTTTGCAAATTCCTCTGATGCCATGCCTGCATGAAGTGTGCACCGCCTTTTTTCTTTTCAAGGCTTTCCAACCTTTGTTGGTCATATATCTCCATACCATCCATTGTGCTCGAAACTTTGATATTGTGAAGTTGAATTTTTTTTTTTACCTTGCAGTCTTGTTGAATTATTACGCATATACTTACAGCTTTTTCGATAACATTTTTCACACAGTTTGTAAAAAAAAAACCGGCCTTCTACTCCTTGGTTTGTCTTGTAAGGTCTTTACTTTTGACCACTTGTTCTCTCATCGTTCAGACTTCTTCAACAATTTGACAATTTCTTTGACTAAATGGACAGAGTACCGTGAAAATAGATGCCTGAGCTCTAGCACAAACCGTGTACGCCTTGATTTTCGTGAAAGAGTAGAGAAAACAAAAGAAAGCGCCAAAAAAGACGAAAATAGAAAATCTACAAAATGGGCAGGAAAAATATGGCGGGAAAAAACTCGGGCTCATGCACATTTAGGGCAAAACTTCAACAACATTACAATTTCTTCAAATCTTAGTTTGAAATTGCTTTCAAAGGTTATTTACATAAATTTCTTACCTGAATCAGTTTACATTTGCCTAAAGAAACATTAAATGCTTTTCGAAAAGTACAATTTACAATCGGAACGAACTTTTGAAACACCCTGTAGAGCAATCTGGTCTTACCTTGTTATTGTGAAGTTCCATTTTAAAATGCTGAAAGAACAAATACTCTTTCTCTTCTTTCTTGCTTTGGAGTTCAGAGTATTTCTCGATTGCGTCGTATCCAAATGAGTCGAATGAGTGGTCCGGTTTGAGAAGCAGACACGTCGGCGTCTTGCTTGTCCTACAGTTTTGCTCATTTGTCCAGTCACGGTTTAAAAATATTTCCTCATTTTCCTTTCCTGAGTTGAATGAAAAGGCAAAACCGCTATACGTTGTTCCGAAGTCAATGGCAACAACGGAGAGATACACGTCCATTGACTGGCTCAGTGCATCTTCATGGCCCTTCGCTGTAAAAGGGTATAAAACGTGAGAATTCGTTTAGATTGGACGGTATGAAATAAAAGCAACAACGACAAATCAACAACAACAAAAAAGGTAATTTCATGCAATGAAAGGTACGGTCCTAATTGATGGCTCCTTCCATTGTTAGATTGTACATCTGATAGTACCAATAGGGTTCTGGTTCTAATCAATGAGATGAAGTCTTCAAGCGGCCATGCAATGTTCTAGTCATTATAAACACTAATAAAATACCAAATCGTTTCACATTAATCTTTAGTATAAACTAAAACAGTGGATATATAGTGTTTTTCGCGCGCTCTGATTGGGCGGATATCTAGTGCTATTCAATGATTCACCTCCAGTTCCTCCGAGCAAGCGACGCCAAACTCGCGTAATTTATGACGAAAAGGGCTTCTTGGTTTGTTGCCGTAACAAACAAAGAAATTTCACAAATAATCCAACAAGTTGTTCTCAAAATACACGAGAAAGGTGACGAAATTCGGTTTGGAAGTTTAAAAAAGTAAAACTCTTGTCTGATTGACTTGAATTTATCGATGAAACTGATGAAAAAGTTCTTTTTGTTTATAAATGCAAATAAGTCTTGCGTTACTGTATTTAGCACACATGTTCATAAATAAGCTTAAAACTAAATTTAATAGTTTCTTAAAAACAGAATGGTTTGAATACAAATGTCTGACTGAATTTATGAAAACATGGCTTCAGTGAGTGTCTACAGGTCCTATACCAAGTGCGTCCTTGGTACAAAGACTTCGACCCTCCCCACCCAGGACAATGGGTGACTGTTTGCGCCTCCCACAGTCTGCAGTTATCATGATAATCATTCTCAGCAGAGGCCTGATTCAGCTGGTTAGGGCAAATTAACAACAAGGTACCCTCCAGTCAAAGCCTGTACTGAACACTGCTGTTTACTGAAGAGATTGTGTCAAAACAGCCCCCTCCCTACCCCGCTAGTTTTGACACCCAGGCCTCATTCACCCACCCACTGTTAGGGCAGTCCCTTGGCTATCCAGCTGTATTGACCAAGATGGAAAGCCCCCTACTTTTTTTGGACACTGGACTGGCCTTGTGCCGGGCTATGCCCGACGCCGGGCAAAAACCTAGTGGCCACATATATATATCGGTCTGGATTTCATACAAGGTGCTTGTACCGAGTCTTTAGACGGTCAATTCCAAAGAGCCATTACTCACCCTCCCCAGCAATGAAGCTTATGATGAGTCAATCACTTCTCCCAAGCTCTGCTAGTAGTGTTATGATTATGAGTCACCACATTGATTTGGCTTGCCTAGGCCACAGTAAAAATTATCTGACCTTGCACTGCTTTCTGACAGAAAACTCTAGTCAAAGTGACAAAATCTCCTCTCCATACCCCCCTGGTTTTCACACAAAACAAGGAAGCCACCCACCCATGGATAGGTCTGGGTCTGGGCTCTCAGCTGACACCTAACAAGATGCCAAGCCCCCTGTTTTTTTCTTTCTGGCTACACTGGCTTGATGCCAGTGTTCAAGCGAAAACTTAGCAGGCACCCGTTAGCAAAATCACACAGATATTTAGCAATTATTCCTCGAGCCCGAATGCCTTCGGCCTCATTGCCTATTGATTCAGAGCCCATTTGGGCTCGAGGAATAATTGTTTATTAGTAAAATCCAACTAGTTGGTCTAAAATATCGAGAATAAAAAAAATCTTAGCTAGTTAAAGCTAGACTTTAATCCTTTTTTGCCGCCAAAAAGCCTGCGCTTTTTGCTACTAGTGGGCTATAACATATAGCCTAGTAGTAGCTTTACCAATCAGAACACAGCATTGCTAATAGACCACTAGTTGGATTTTACTATATATATTAACCAGGACCATTACAATTTCCTCAAATTTGATTGGGGCATTAACTGCTTTATCCTTCACTAATTACTGTGTAGGGTTGTAATATTGGACACCTGTAATCAGACAGTTACATCAGCCGATCATATTACTAGCCCTCAGCTAAATCCACCAAAACAGAATAAGTTATCACAATAACCACAGCAACAACCTCTTACCTCTTAATTTTCCAGTTTATTAAAATGAATCGAACTCGCGACCCTTCGAGTTCTAGTTTGAAGTCTACTAGATATTTTTAAATGCTCCACATAGGCACAGAACTAAGATAATTACTGACCAATTTCCTAAATGAGTACCAAAGGCGCAAGCTTCTAGGGGGTCTGGGGGCAGCTTCCCTGGGAAATTTTTTGGATTTCAACTCCATAAAATCATCTTTCCTGGGTTTCTGAGTCATTCAGACAGGATATTGGCCAGTTCCATTCTACTCAAATGAAGCCTTCCAACTTGGAAAGTTTTTTTTCTTTATTAAAAATATATTTATTATGAAAAATCTGACCGATTTCCATAAAACGGGTGAAACCGGGGTGGATCCGTGCCTGCTACACCAACAAAACCCCAAATGTGCCATTTGCTTTTAGCTCAAACGAAATCTTGTCACATATCTGTGAATTTACAAAAGTAGATAGTGTGAACTAAAATGAACTTGAACTTGGCCAAAAATGCTAATTTGTTGGCTTGTTGTGGTCTGACATTCTTCTGGGTATAAAATTTTAAAAGTAGACTTTTTTCAAGAACTTGCCTTAATTAAAGCAAATTCTGGAAGATTTTTTATTATAGTTATAATTTACTTTTATAATTATTACTATTCATACTATAATTTATTATTGAATGTTTAGGGCCTAGCGGGGGTACTCCGGATTTCAAGTGACAGGGATGATCGAAACCAAAAAAAATCCCTGGACCAAGATTTAACCCCCCAAATCACATTTGGGGGGTTAAAATTTCCAAACCACAAAAATGTCCAGAGGAACTACCCGGCCAGGATACGCGGGAACTATCACAAATCTTCAGATAGTTTTGAATACCCAAAAAAATCCCTACTTAAATCAAGTCATCAAAAAAATACTAATGCCAAAATTTTCCAAACCAAGAAAATCCCGATATAAAAAATTTCAAACCCAAATGAATCCTTTGATCATCCCTGTCATTTGAAATCTGGAGTACCTCCCTGAGGCTTTGGGTTCAGAAAATAGGAGGGACCGGTGTTCTGCTACAGGCTTAAGGCAGAAGCCAATGTTTAAGTGACAAGACCGGAAATGAGGGTACTAATTCGTGAAACTCGTTGTTCTTTCTTGGAAAAGTAGGAACATTAGAAACGTTGGTGACTTTATTCCTTCTCTTATAAGAGAAAAGCAACGAGTTAGTGACTTCATTTTTGGTCTTGTTATTTAATAAACTAATAACGTTATGAACAACGTCATAGAATACAAGGTTCATGAAATCGATGCAACTTTAGACTTCTGTCGCTTGCGTGAAAATGTTTCTGTTCCCTACTAGAATAATGAGTGCTCAGTAGAAGGATAAGAGGATATATAAGTATCTTTTGCGGTACCGCTGTGTTAAATATATTTAAACTGAGACTTCGATGCTGACTACTAAATAATATGCAAAATAAGTTATTCGGGTGCCTTAAATTTATTTGCCACCGCGTGATATAATTTTCACCGTGAATTCTAAGCGTATGTGGTTTGACTTGCTGGTGACTTTCGGCTTCATATATTTTTAAATACGTATGATCGATCTCGTTCGATTACGCTAATTGTTGCTATTGCCTAACAGTCGGACTATACTACAACAGATACCCTTGTGACAAAAATTTCAGTTGCCACAAGAGCTACATGTTTAGTCCACACGAAAAAGAAGCCTCCTCCCACTGTAACCCCGAAAAAGATAAGCGATGCAAAAAACTGTTAGATGCACACAAAGCAGAAGTACGCTCCGAGCCGCCTCAAGCACCGCAACGTTCATCTGGCATTAGCGACTATTTCGTGACTAAGTAGACGTGGAATTTCGTTTTGCCTATAAGCGTACGTATTAGCCATTGGATTAAGAAAGGAGCGTGGAGCAGAAGTGTCTTGCGAAAGTTAAAGATGTAAATGTGCTTCCTCGATCCGATTGTAGCCAGGTTCTACACCAATATGCGTACTTCTAAATATATGTACCTTTAGTAGCCATGTGTCTTGTCGCCTATGTTACATAGATTCCAAGAGGGGAAACAGTGAAGTGTAAAACACGATGTTGCAACAGGAGCAAGCTAAAATTCCGAGAAACGCATTTAAGTCATTTCCCACCGAAATGGTTGCACTTGAAGGGATAGACGAGAGGGCCCTTCCTCGATCCTGAGACTGGGACCGAGTTATACGATCGCCGAAGATTTTTCCGAATGGATCTTCGTACGTGAGGGGTACGTGAACAATTAAATCATGAGTTCTTTTGTTATACAGTATGTGTGCAGAGGCTACAATTATCTCTTCCCTCGAGTTGAATTAAGGTGAGTTTTAAAACGTTGCTTGGTCGTTTGCAGTTCTACTGAATTCGTAGAAAATTCGATTCATAGTAATTGCTGATCAAGCTTTGCAATTAATTGACAATGGGCCCTGTGATCTATGTTCACGTCACATAGATGAAAGGTACCTCCAGTTTCAACGTTTTTTCTTTTTCCTAAAAATATGATAACAATAATAAAAAAGACATGAAGCTGTTTTTGCAGGATACGAGATTGTTAAGAGAATTCCTATTCAGAGGTCACAAGGCCCATACAATGGATTATTACTTAATTATTATTATTTTTACGCTAATTCTTATTTATTTTTGCCAGTGTTGGCCGGGACCCCTCTTCTTTGACAACATTACCTGTTATTCCAATCTTATGCCATTTCACTATACTAAGTGACTACCAAGAGAATGTGCAAATTCTGTGTTGCAATGTACAATCCCAGTTTGAAATGGACTATTGCATAATTAATATCAGCACTCCCCTTTGGTTAAGGAAGTGAGCAAAGATCAATGGAATTCTCTAGGGGGTATGTTGTAATAGTTTTGGAAATCCTTGAGGAATAGTCTTAAACATTGGAGTTATTCAGGGTAAACAAAGAATTCATAGAATTTTATTAGGAAAAAAAGTACTGTTCAATAAGTTCCTCCGGGGAAAATTCATATCTTAAGAAAGTCTCCCGGGTGAATGCAGTCTAACAGAATTCCTCAGGAGTAAGAAGGAAGTTTATTATATGTTGTCAACCGGGAAGAGGGTGTGGCTATTAAATGTGATAGCCCAATTTTTTTCTGCCTTTGAAGGAGGACAAAGCACACACAATGACCGCACACAACAGCATGCAAGGACTGGACAAAGCAAACATGATGTGATTTTATTTAGTTGGATAGTAAACCTTTTATTCAATGGTTTACATTGTAAAAGCATAATGGACATGGGTGTTTTGCTCATTGCTCGCCTATACATGAAACCATCCAACACATGATTGATAGAATTCACATACAAAAGTTATTCAAAATAACTAAGAATCACGAACAATCAGTGCCACTAACAAAAGGAGGCATACAACAATCTTTTAGTATGCCAAGTTGTGGTGGTTTCTTTATGCATTACCTTGTATTAATTTTGTTTTTTCTGGCTTGACTGTTCATTAGCCACAGGCATGTGACTCATTGTTTGTGATAAATAAACAATTTTTTTCCTCTGAAAGGATTCATTAAAGAGAAGAGATTCTCCTAAGGCTTAAAATTCACTTCCAATTTCTTCCTTAGATCCTTCGAAGTCATAAAAATTGGCAATTTTTCCATCTCGAAGTTTTTTTTTTTTTTTTTTTTTTTTCGTAACAGCTGAGAAAAAAAGTTCTGTCTGCTGTTTATTGAACTGATCAAACCAGAGAAAGAAGCTTTCAATGTATGTCAAGTTTTAAATTTACACAATATTTCTAGTACAGCCACAATAACCTTATCAATACTTTGTTACAGGTGTAATTATTATTTTATATTAATGTAATATAAGGTTTCCTGAAAAAATTGCTTCATCTACTGTAAAAAGGGTAAAGGTTTTGCTCACAACAGGAATACTTGTTTTGATATCACATGAGTTTAAGTGTTTGTGTTTTTCTGTTTACATTCAAAGCAAAACCAGTTTGTTGTTGGATGGAATGCAGATTCAGGGATATTAGCAAAATCTGGATGGTACCACTCACAGCATGCACAACAATTGACATAAGCAGCGTTGTTGTTAGGCAATCGGCATGTGTAGTAAATAGGTACATTTTTGCCTACCACAGGATGAACAAGCTCAACTGTATCATCAGTTGGTGGGAACTCAGTCATCCTTGAAGACTCCAGGCAATCAACAAGGTGTGGGCGCATGGCTCTCTGGTCATATCTCTTGATGGTGGGGTCACCACCATGGCATAGAGTGGTGGCAAAGGTTATAGCAAAGAGTGCACAGTCATTGTAGCCCTTCTGCTTTTGCACTTTCTGATTCCTAATTTTAGCTATGTTGCCTTTGTAAACAGGCTGATCTGGATTTGTCTTTTATTAAAGTGTGAATATTAAAGCAATGAAGTTTTTGACAATATTCTTCTAACTGGGTTGTCCATCGTCACCACCTGCATCTTTGAAGTTAATTTATTTCGTAAAAGTAATCCCATTTGCAAAAGCACAGACAAGACCCCTTGCAAAACCTAAAAAATCATGACCCCCCCCCCTATTAATTGTTGGAAAAAATTAGCCCCCCCCTCTAACCAATCTAGAACAGCCTTGACCCCCCCACCCTTCTTTTTTCCCTCCCCCCCTACATAAATAATGACCAGTTCCTTAACTGAAAAAAAGTGAAAATGACCTTGGAAGTATTCCTTCTTTCTTTATCTGCTGCATGTCTGTCAATGCCCTGATGGCAATCATATACTCGTTTTCCTGTTATGATGAATGGAATTCCATCATATTTGATCCTTGATTGGGAGGTTACAGACTGAGGATCTTCAAAAAACACCTTCTTCCCCTTCATTTGCTCATTTTGAGGAACAAAGCAAGGCCTAATCTTAATATAATATTGTACATATATATAAACTTTCACAGTTCATTTTTTTTCTGTAAGTTTATGTTTCTGCTCTGAACTGACCCTGGTATAGATTTTATCAGTGTCCTGTAGCCATTTTCAGCAGGCAGGAGGCATGAAGAATGAAGGCAACTTTCCTCGTCCCTTTGAATTTTATATGGCTGCACAACATTTTTTTGGCCCAGGGCACCTACAATCACAACCTCTTTTGTCAAGATATTTCTGTTTCTTATTCGAACCTTTCTTCCATTTTTTGTCTTTTATTTGGATATTAAGTTCATTGTTCATTTAATGCATTATTGAATTAACATTGTTGTTATTATCATCATTATTATTCTGTTAGTTTGTTCTGTATTTAAAAACCTATTATGGTATTGCCAGGAATTTTTTTTGTTTGTTCCCCCCTCCCCCCCCCCCCCCCCCCCCCACAAAAAAGGGTTCTTCTGTGCCACGTGCAATATTCTGCATCCGGATATTCCATTTTGGTGTACACAAACCAATAATTAGTAAAGTCACAGAATACACTGACCGTACATTTAAGCTAACTTTGCCTAAACCGTTGTTATATATATAGTACATAACAAAACTTGTTGTCGTATCCAACTCATGCTGATTTTACATCTGGTACAAACAAAAAACTTCCAGGTCTGTTTTCAGAAGACATGTCTAAGGGACTAGTCAGAAATTACAGGAGCGGATCCAGGATTTTTTTTTAGTAGGGGGTGCACTCGTCTCTTGCTCTACTTCAACACCAATAAACCACATAGTTTTTTTTTTTTTTTGCAGAATACCAGTTGTATTAGAAAACAGCAGGTCATCTCGGGGGGGGAGGAGGGTGCGCACCCCCTGCACCCTCCCCCTAGATCCGCCCCTGAATTAGCAGGGGGGAGGGGGGTGGAAACAGAGGGAGGGTCACAATTTTTTGAGACTGCAGAAAAGGGAGGAGTCATGAAAAATGGGCCGTTAAAAGGGGGAGGGTCATGCAAATATGTGTCCCCCCATGTTGAGGTTCACCCACAGAAGATAAAAGAAGTTCTTTATTTTGTAAAAAAAAAAACTTGGGAGAAATAGGAGAGTCGAGTGATCAGCTGTCAGAATCAGAGTGGGACTCTTAATGATGTCATCTAAAATCTATGTATATGACATTACAAAATTACAAAGAACAGATTAGGACTCACCCTAGTGTATTGCAAGCCCTAGATTTTATCATTTATACAAGAGGGGGAGGGTCATGATATTTTAGGCCAAGGTCAAGGGGAGGGTTAGCATATTTCACTCCCATTACAGGGATGGGTCACCTCATTTCCGATCCCAAATTTAAAATTTCCACCCCCCCCCCCCCCCCACGGCCCTGTTAATTTCTGACAAGTCCCTAAACAGCTACTGCAGTACGCCTACTCTTGTTTGGATTTTATTTTTCCCGCTCTTTCGGACGCGTTTGGTTAATGTTTCACAGAGTATAGGACCGGCCGTCCAATCCCCGAGAGGTACTTGTCGTCTATCCCTTGTAGGGATAGGTCAGGGAACCCTAGTCTGCTTAGAGATAAGGAAGACAAAAATAATTTCCATTTTTGGCTTTGAGGGGGTATATTCGTTTATTTCAACAGCACCTTGTCATAAGTCTCAAATCCATCTGTTTTAATATTTGTGAAGAAAAATAATTTGTCACCCCAAGTAGTTTTTCGCCTTTTTCCGTTTAATATCAGTGGCGGGAGCCAGTAATATTTTTCGAAGTACGAATAGGTCAATGTTAAGTATATTTTAGACGAAAAAAACAAGAAACAAAATAAATCACATCGCATCTTTTTGAATACGCCCGCGAGTATTCATTCTGACTCCCTTACGCGCCATTTTTTGGCTATTGCGATGCGGTGATCGATGCAGAAACGAAGATTTACTCGGCGATTAAACTCGGCGATCGTATAACTCGGTCCCAGTCTCAGGATCGAGGAAGGGCCCTCTCGTCTATCCCTTCAAGTGACTACCGCCCCAGGCCTTTGCTTGGCCTAAAGCACCAAAAGTTCCCGGATGTTTCTGAACACCTGGTCCAGGCCACCACGGATTACCCACGGGTCGTGGATATGGTAGCAAATCGCGATTGGTTAAATAACATGTCGCGAGTAAAAAAAAAAAAAAGAAAAAGAAAAAAATTAGAGAAAAGAAAACGTACATGGCATTACCGTGTGAACTTACTTCCATTTTAGCTTGTACTTTGAAGCTCATCATCCAAATCGCTTCCAATTTATCAACTGAAAGAACTTCTGCCGTCGAAATTATAATTAGGGAACTTGAGATGGAGACGTTTTCGGGACGACGGCGACCGGACTGGCAGAGAAATCCTGGAACTAAGGCAGCCGTCGCTCCCCGTCAAAAATAGAACACTAAGATCGCAGTGAACTCAGAAGGACGGCGCCTTTAATTAGAAGAATACCGAAGAGGAAAATATGGCTTCACATAAAGAATTAAGAGAATATATATTTGTTATGCAGACAACATGTATCGGATGAAGAGTTTCTCGTTTTGTGGGAAAATTATGAGTCCAAAGATCCCGATTTTCCTCGGGACAGTTACGATGCGTTCACGCTAAAAAACATGCGGGATGCAGCTGAGTTCAAAGCAGAATTTCGTGTTGAAAAAAAATGATCTCCACAGGCTTGCGAAGCCTTAAAAATTACAGGAACGTTAAAATGCTACCAAGGATCCGTATTCTTAGTTTGGTATTGAAATAATTCCCGGGAAATACTTGCATGCAACAACAACAACAACGGCAACAACTTTATTTCAGTATTCCCACGCCGAGTTAGTACATGGTATTACCTACTATTCTATATAATTTTCATTGCGTTTCATTTATACGATATTCTAACGAAAAGAGCGAACTAAAAACACACAATTGAAATATCGGAGTTCATATTTTTTGTCTGGATACTTTTCTTTGGCTCGTGGGAAAATTTTGTCCCATGTCAAGCTCACTTACGGTTGGCTGTTTGCCAGGTTGGATCTTGACCCTGTGACATGAAAACATAGAAACATTCAAAGATGTAAGTTTACATAACAGAGCTTGGAAATCGAGCTTGAAATGTGCCTCAAAGAAAACAAGGACAATTTAAGAACGATAATCCGTAAAATGTTGGTTGCTAAACGCAACAAACCTGATTGAAATGAAAGTTAAATACTCACGTTTTCGCCACAACGCCAAACACACCAGTTTCACGTCGCCGACGGGACCACGACGGCAAGGTGGTGAGCACGAGCATGCGCAATATCCAACAAATGATGATGTCACGTCCGGTTGAAGTTGCCGTCGACCCGAAAACGTCTCTATCTTAAGTTCCCTATTGTTTCGGGAAAAATGGGGGAAGGGCTAAGATTTTGGGTTTCCCATCTCAGGGGGAAGGATCAAATTTGGTTGGACAAAAGGAAGGACAAAGTTTCATGCGACTGTTTAACAATGAATGAAACTTGAAAGAAAGTTCAAGAACGGAACGGCTAGCACGGACATCTAATAGAAATTGATTGTGGTTAGGTCACATAATTGTAACCTTTACAAGCCTGTCTCTTAGAGATTTGCCTCTTTAATAAGCTACGATGTGAGGTAAATTGTTTGTCAGGAGTACTAGTGTCTGATTTCTAACAGTAGACCTCCGTTTTCCATCACATTTCTTTCAGAGGTTTGAAGTGCTAAGTGTTCTGCGGTATTGAAGGAATTATAACCTTACTGAATTTTTTTTGGCCCTTTGTTTAAAGGTATTGTCCTGAGGCATCATTGATCTCTGAAGGGGATGACAGAATCTTCTTTTTAAGTTTTAGGCTGGTCACGTGCTTTAAGGTGTAGACTAAAGCTCGCAAGGTAGTTTTCAAATGTTCTTATTGAAGAGTTTGTCTATAAGCAATCTAAAAAATTTCACCGTTGGTGAAACGTCTTTTTACTCCTTGAGGGCGGCGCGAGGTAAAGTATGTGACTATTAAAAGGTTTCAGTTGACTTGTAGTGAGTTTTGATCTCCAGAATAGATTTTTTTTATTCTATGTAAGGATTAGACAAAGCATTTCCGTTAGCTATAGGTAGCGTGTAGGGATCGGAGAATAATTGTGCTGGGACGTCTCGTATGCCTTGCAGTTCCCCCTTCTTGCTGTACATTTGGGTTTAAACTAAAAAACGTCCATGGATGCTATTTTTATTGTATCTTGGCCTTTGTTTTCTATAAAATTGATATGTACGTGATATTCTCACACCGTACATTCCATCATGGCAATAGGCCATCTCCGAGTTGCCCACGCAAAGCTTCTGTTTCATAGCGAGAGGATAGTTGCGGGTGCTAATCCTTTGATATGCAAATGAATACTAATTCTCATGCAAATAAAAATATTTTAATAACATACGGCGCAAGATCCTTCTGGGTGGTAGTCCCAACACTGTAAAATACATTGCAGTATGTTTTTAGATTAATTTAATTTTTCTCAAGTCTTAAAGACATTCATACATTCTTTCACGGCCTTTATCTCTCTCTATTAACATTTTTATTGAGAGGAGGCTAAGGATGATATTTTCCTACAATGTAAGTTTAATTTGCGCACTCTTTGAAATGTTTACCAAACAAAATCAAGGTTAAAAATGACTCCTGAAAGGATTTTTTTTAATCCTAACTCCAACCACGACCCGATACTCAAAGCAGGTCGATGTTGGAAGTCAAACCAACGCCACAGGGAATAGGTTTTCTCAAGAACTCATTAAAAAAAGGTTTGTTTGACCATTCCAAATTTTTTCTCAAGCCTTCAGGACATTCATACATTTATTCTCGGCCTTTATTAAAATTTCAAAAACTCCCCAAATCAATATAACACAGAGGGGAAGCCCTCCCATTTTTACATGAGAATGAAAAAATAATATTTTATACTAAAGACGTCTATTTTTGACTCGTTATGGACGTTCTTAGGAGGGTCGAGGCTCCTATTACAGAAATGACGCACTAGGCGTTGCAATCGTAAATTAGTGTTAAATTGCTGCTGCTTTAATTTTGGCACCAACCGACGTAGTTATGGTGCACTGTGTATTTGATAGGTTGTGTGGAGAAAAGGAAATTTAAATGAACACAACCACAGGGGGAAATTGCATCTACTTGTTCAGGCTTATGCAAAAAAAATTTCCACACTTTGCGAGCGTATTAAAGGGCCAAATTTAAAGGTTAAAGGTTGTGCTTGGTATGCATAACTTCCCCTGGGAAAATCACTCTTCCTTCATTCTCTTTAAGTCCAGGCCAAAGGTAAACAATACTCTCGTATTGCCCTTGTTTACTGCTCCCATTATTGTTCTGAAGTCTTGTCAATGTGTGATATTTCTGATTAAATTTCAGTTGGCTGTATTCAAGGCCAAGTGGCGGCGCTTGTGTTACCATTTTCCAAGATAAACGGATGGCGTCTTTGATGTAATCACCAAGTTTTGTTAATACGTCCTCGGGTTTGTCGGGAAAGGGTGGCACAAGTGTCATCTCTTTTTCTTCCTTCAGACATTTTTCCCATTTTTTCAAGACTATCCGCCTAACGTCCTGTTTTTTGGAAACAAAAAATAATTTAAACTAGGCTTAAATCAATTAAGCCCATCGTTTCAATGAAGTAAAATTAATTTTAAATGTTATTTCACGATTTGAGTTTCTTACAGGGTCTGTAAGTATCCTTAAATTAAACTATTATTCATTCAAAATATTTCCCCGTGTCTGATTGGCTAAAAGCACACGTTTAATTCACCATAACCAGTTACTGATGACCAAATTTGGAAGAATTTTGACTTTAACGAGGAAATGACGTCAAAAATGCAGCGTTTTCGCAGCTTAAGGCACCGTTAACCGAGAAGACCTGGGGACGAGGTTGAGTTGTTTTGGTTGTGAACTTGAAAAAAAGGTGGACATTTCACTCGTTTCAAGAGTAAAAACTAGGCGAAAAAATAGCTAAAAACATAGCAAGAACAGCAAGAAGACAACTCGAAGGGCGACACCTGCTATTTGGAGAATATTTGTGGATCTGGACAAACCTAAACGTACACTATCGAAGATGAACTGACCATCGATGGATCGATGGAGGTAAGCATGTTTTAGCTATGTTTTTAAACTGGGAATTATTTTGAATGAATAATGAAACAGTTATTGAATTCGGCTTTCGTATCATATGAAGAATTATGGAGATCGAGGAGGGTGTTATCCGCCTCGGCCTACGGCCTCGTGGGATAACACCCTCCTCGATCTCCATAATTCTTCATAAGATACTCAGCCTCATTCATTAACTGTTAAATAAGTTATACTATGACTATTAATAATAATAATAATAATAATGATAATGATAATGATAATGATAATGATAATGATAATGATAATGATAATAATAATAATAAACGAACGATGGTATGAGCAAGACGGTCACCGGGAATGACAGCGTCACTATTCTGTGGGACATGCCCATCCACACTGACAGGACCATTGCAGTTAATAGGCCGGACATTGTGCTAAAGAACAAGAAGGATAAAACCTGCCTTCTCATTTACATGACTGTACTTTTCGACACCAAAATTGGAAATTGTTGGGGGCTCAAAACAACAACAGTCGCGGTGATTATGGGAGCCCTTGGCACCACCAAGAAGGATATGGAAAACTTCTCCAACAAAATCCCTGGCAACATCAACATATATGAACTCCAGAAAATAACTCTCCTTTCTACAGCCCACGTTCTCAGGTGGGTCCTCTCCATAATAATAATAATAATAATTTACAAATGCTGCTTGAGATTGGATTATTCAAGAAAACAAAACAAAAAAACACACACACATAGAGAAAAAAAAAACGTAAAAAGAAAAAAAAAAAGAAATCAAAATTGCATTAAGTCTGGGCTATCCCAATTCCTTTTTTTACAACAAAAGATGTAATATGTTGCTCTAATCGCTATATTTGTCATTTTCTTGATTATATAAAGTTGCTGCTTTTTGTCAATGCCAATGTCATCCATCCTGTCTAAGAACGTGGAGCATTCATCGGAGAAAACGCCAAGGGAGCTTATGGAGAGATTACAAATTTCACACAGTAATTTCTACTCATTTCGTTGATCAAGTTCAGATATTTTCCTTTTTACGCACTGCATTGTTGTTAAGGTTAGACTCGAAACCAACTGTTAATTCTAGAACATACCGGCACTTGAACTGGATTAGGAAAAGAAGATCTGGACGATAATTTTAATTTCACCAGTTATTATTGAGGGATTCAGAAAACCATTAACGTCTGCATAGAGTGAAGAGTGAACATTAATTAAAGGTTGAAGTGACTTGGCAATGAAATTAAGGATTGAGTCGTGTCTCCAGGTAAAGCGATCAAGGTACTGTTGACAACCAGCGACAACATGAAGGAGTGATTCAGGATTAAGGTAACAGGAGCAATCAGGACTTTGTGATAATCCCCATCTTGCCATATTCTTACGTGTAGGGAGGGAGTTATTGATGTAGCGGATGGTAAAATTGTAAATGTTCTTGGGTACATGAGACTGGGCCTCTAACCAAATATAATTTACAGATGACAATGAATACTTGATAACATTTGAGAAGAAGAAACCTTAAGATGTTAGGTGGTGTTGCAGTTTATCCTCTTGATTAGAACGGAAATCTTTAAGAACTTCCTTAGTGGATTTGTACACATCATATTGAATATTAGTGTGACAGCTTGACGATTTCCAGAGATCTTTTAAGGAATCATTTGGTGACTCTTTTAATGAATTTTGGAGAACTGTTTGGCACTGAGTAAATTCAATAGAGGGAGGACAACTCTTAAGACCAAATTTATTGCGTTCTAGTAAAAAATTGCTCAGTGTTCCAGATATCGGAATATCAAGCCATTTTCGAATGTAGCTATTCACTACAGAGTGGAGATGTTCCGTTATCTAGTTCTTGTATGTATTAGCTATAGTGAAATGCCATGACCGTTTAGATAGGGCATAGCGGCTGTACAGAAGAAGTTTGTAGCGGAGCTCCCGCGCGCGAAGCGCGCGCAGCGGAGCACCATGGGTAACAAAATTTGGTAAACTATCCATCCGAGAAAATTTGGTTATGACGTAGCGTACGCCCGCCCGTCCGTACACACACTTCAAGTAAGCCGATGTCAAATGTCACAATAGATCTTGCACAACTTGACTAGCCTTTCAGTTTTGTAAGCCATCCGTATGAGTACAATTAGATTGACAGCTGTCAAAATCAGACATCCGCTGACAATTATCACATGACCATCTCGCGGGCTCAGATGAAAGACCAGTCGTTTTGCCCTACATATAATGAAAATTTGGTAAAATTTGGTAAACCATCCATCCGAGAAAATTTGGTTATGACGTAGCGTACGCCCGTACACTCTTTGCGGGGGAGGGAAGGGAATCAGGTGTCAGCCCGTCAGGGGGAGGAGTATGTTATAAACCGCGCGATGCATTTGTGCAACCACAATGTGCAACCCACCACGCAAGAAATGACGTGGCTGTCGTCGCGTTCAAAAACATGTTTACTTCAACGGAACTACCTCATTGCATAAGGATTTTGTCCGGGGAGCTCAGTTTCTAGTAAACTGTTTTGGAAGAAATTGTTATGGCAACAAACAATAGCGGATTGGATTCAAACTATTTGCTTGTAAGTGAAAAGCGACGGGAAAGAGAAGAAGAGAAAGGCATAGAGTAAGAATTAACAGGCGCGCTAGCGAAGAGGATTCAAGTGGAAAATTTATGCAGCATCTGCGACTTGTTCACTGATAGCTGAAGCTAACAGAGTTTTGAGTCATCTTTTGATGTTTTTACCTGTCTTTTTGCACTGGATCTACAAAATGAACTACAGCAGCTATCAACATTTTTTTGTTATTCTTGGCTGGCTTGTTTACTGGGTTGTGGTTGAGAAATCCGCCGCACGACAAAAAGAAATCGGGAATCATCGTTTTCAAAAATAAGCTACTCTTAGTAAGCTTGCGTCGCCTTGCTGGACATTGCGAAAAATCTTAAGCGATTCTGGCCTTACTTGATGGGTTTCCGTGCTGCATCTCGACCGGTAAGCTTCAGTAATTTTATTGCTTTTTATGTGTTTTCTTTTTTCATGTTTATGCCGTCATTTTACGCACATTAGTAAGGTTTGAATCAATTTATCTGATCTAGTAAAGAACTTAAAAAGTCTTTAGACGTTTTCTGACCTCGACTAGAAGAAAAAGTTCTGAAAAATAGTTTAGTTATCCTATTGTTTGTTAAAGAAAACTTTGAGCGATATTCTTGCCTGGAGTTCATCTTGCAAAATAGCAAACACGGCGAAGGCGACTTAAAACTTAAGGCTTAATTTAAATCTATTCGTGACTCAGCTTTACTCTCAAAACACGTCTTCGGGAATAAAAATTGTTGACCTTTAAATGTTTCTTCGTATTATATTTCTTGTCTTGATTGTTTGTCAAGATCTCGTTCTTACATGATCGCTTTGCCAGTTGTTGTTTTTAGTTGTCCGTGAACGCGTTGGTCACGCTCTACGTCCAATTTTTATGCTCTGATTGGTCAAAATATGACAGGTGAGTTCATGAGGAAAATTTATGCAGCATCTTGAAACTTGTTTATTGTGACAGCTGAAGCTGACAGAGTTTTGTGTCAACTTGTGATGTTTTTAACTGTCTTGTTCTACTGGATGTACGAAATGAAATTCAGCTACTATCAAGAGTCTTCTGTTATTCATGGCTAGTTTGTCTATTGGGTTTTTGGCTGAGAAATACGTCGCCTGTCAAAGTCGGAAATCCGATTTCGGATGGCATCGATTCGTTTTCGTTTTTCACCTTGCTTGATTGAAAAGTCTGAAGCGATGTAGCTTCCAGGAGCTGCCTGAGTAATTATTGTATTTGTGTTTGTTTTTTTTCATATATCTAATTTCATGAAGCCGAGCGCAGTTTATGAGGCTATAGTTTATGCATGTTTGAATTAAGATTTGAGATAATAATCTTACCTATAGTATGAAGTTTGATCTAAGCTTGCAGAACTTTAAAAAGTCTTTAGTCGATATTTTCTCACCGCAAATAGAAAGAAAAAAACGTTGTGTTTTTATTTTGGCTGTAGAAAGAAAGCTTTGAGCAATTTTCTCGCCTCGAGTTCATCTTTGAAAACAACAAACACCGGGAAGCCGGCTTTAAAACATAAACTTAGGCTTTAACTATAAAGACTCAGGATTCTTAGAGACACTTTAATACGTAATTGTCTTCGTGAATGAAAATTGTTGTCTCTGTTACAGTGTAAATGTTTCACCGAATTATATTTCTTTTATTGATTGTTAGTAGTCTCTCTTGCAATTTGCCGTTAATGTTTTCAGTTGCAGGAGTACTCAAAACGTCGCGCGTTTTAAACGCTTGTGTTATAAAACCATTAAATAAAAAAAACACAATAAATTCTTTATTATGTTGAAGTGTAACTCTATTAATGTTCATTCAAACACTCCACAGCTTGCAACTGGCTGGCCGTTATATAGGTGATTTTAGAATTTTTTTTAGCGGTTTCGCTAAAAGCCCACGCGTGCTTCGATCGTCCTGAATATTGAATGAGTGTAATTTATATTTCAAAACTGTGAAATACTGCATTCTGTCTGAGGTCTGTATGATAAAAACAGCGCCTCATAGTACAAAAAGGTTGGTTTACACGCCGCCAGATTTGTTAGCAAGATTTTGTAAAGCAAACTTGTCAAACGGAAAAAATTCTGCCGGATTTGCTTTTCAAGTATTTGGCCTAATGTACTGTGATCAAGAGCCATTATGGACGTTAAATGAAATCGTAGATGATTGCTATTTTTTGGGTGTACTTAAGGCCGTCAACTCGATGTAAGGTTTGGTGCACTCTTGGACTGTTAGCAAATTATTTTTCTCTCAAATCACTTAGCCTTTATCCCTCAAAACAAAAGTCACATGAATGTGCTCTAAAGTGAACTGATTTGTGGAATAAAAGTTTATTGTTTGATTGAAACTACAAATTTATTAATGGGAGCTTCGCTTTTAGCCCTGGCTAAATCTATATATTATTTAGGATGCAGTGGCTATATATCGATGGCATTCATCAAGTCTTGTACAAGAGAGGACAATTCAGACATGTGTTGGTTGTTAGGCATGTTGAAGTCAAAGAAGCGAACTAAGTAACGAAATGATTCACCCATTTCCACAGAGGGAATTATACTCCATTGATCAACAGTTTGGGTAAATATTGGACCGTTTTAGTGCACAATTTCCGTATTCCAAAAGTAGAACATTTATCGACTCTTATTATCATGTTCGACCAATTACACCAGATTAGAGCGGTTTTCACTTGACTGTCGAAAGTAATCGAGGAATTGGTTTGGTTTTGGTTTTACGACAGTCAAGTGAAAACCGCTCTATAAAAGCGATTGATTAGATGTTGATTTTCTGATTCCCGACCGCTTATGACAGCGGCATCGTCAGCGAACTGGAACCAGTGGATTAGATTTTAAGAACTTGAGGGAAAAGCCAAGTTGACGGAACTTTTAAGATTTAATATGCTGTAGAAATGTGTTAAAACACAAGTTGAAGAGAAGTGGGCTTAGGCAATCACCTTGGAGTACACCACGACCAACAGATGTAAACAGAGTGCGAAATTCATTTGTAACAATAGAGGTTTTGAAGTCAGTGTAAGGACTTTTCACCAGTGATTTGATATGATCGGGAATGTGGTGGTAATCAAGAGCAATTTGAATCAAGTTGTGATGAACTTTACCAAAGGCGTTTTTAAGGTGCAAAAGAGTAATGACGAGTGAACGCTGTGTGGTAGGAGCTTCGTTAATGATATCAGCCATTTGAGCAGTGTGCTCAAACGTTCCAGAAAGACCTGGTGTAAAGCCTTTTTGAATTTCATGTTCAATGTAGTTGTTAGCGGCGAGGAAGTTGAAAATGGCATTACGGAGACACGAGGTAAAAACTTCGAAGTCACAGATAGTAAAGTAATAGCACGGAAGTTAGCAGGGTCGTTAGCTTTTTCTTTTTATGGATAAGGATTGTGCAGGCTCGCTTCCATTCGCTTGGGACGGATCCAGTTGACCAAGCTGTGAATATAATTTCAGATAAATAGGTGCGAAGAAAGGGACATCGTTTGAAAGAAATTATTGACAATTAATCTAGGGGATAAGGAGAACCAGACGCCTTCATTTTTCTAATCACACTTGAGATCTGTTGGTATGTTGGAGGTTCAAGGTTAAACGGAATTACAGGATCTGATAAAGTTGGTATCCAGCTTGGAAGGTTGAAAACTTTAGTCCGATTTACTGACGAAAGAGTTCTTGCAAAGTAATCAAAACACTCATTCATGGAAAACGAAGGGAGGATTTCATCTTTTTTGTTGAAGATCTTTTTGACATATCGCTAGAAATTTTAAGAGATGGAATAATCATGATTCATGAGGTCAGCGTTGACTTGACACGACGTGTTGTCTCGTAGTTTGTCGCGCAATAAGCGAGATACGCATTTGATAAGAACAAGAAGAACAAGAACAAGAAGGAGAACAAGAAGAAGAACAAGAAGAACAAGAAGAAGACGACTACGACAAATTTGGCGGACATAGCTAAAACGGTTTTGATATTTTCAACTCTTAAGCGAGGAGAAGAAGAGACGGAGAAGGAGAGATAGAGCTTGGGTCAAAACTATTTCTATGAACAAAGATTAATATAATCAAATGAAGAAGGCAGACATATTGAAAAGAGCTATTTTGAGATGTTCGTATTCATGCGAATTATTCAGATCTCTGAGAGTGCTATCCCCCATTGATCTGCAATCTTTAAATCGCGACGCAGCTCCTTAAAGGTTCATCGGTTCAATTAACTTACTTCTTCGAAACATTTGAGGTCACACGAATGTGCACTTTGCTTCAAGGAAAGCATCAAATCATCCAAAACATCCTTGTTGTCTTCCCACTCTTGATGTTCGACGGAGATGTTAAATTTTACAGGGAACTGCGTAAAGCATCCGTCCTCCTTTAAAAAAAAAAAATGCTTAATTTCATTACAGTTTTATAGATCGTTGGTAAGAATCTCTATCAAAACTTCAAAAAGATTGAGCGGAGAGGGGAACCACTATCTATACATTGGTATAATTATGGTGTTGCATTTCTCAAAAAAGTATAATCCTTATATACAAAAATGCCTTTCATTGGCATCTGGAGTCTGGTAAAGTTTCCCAAAATGCTGGGAATGACTTAAACGTTTATGGAATAATATATGCAACTCTGAGAAGCTACTCTATTCTTGGCTTGGAGCCTTCAAAGCTGTGACTGATTTAAACGTTATTTTAGTCTCGTTTTCATATTTTAGTGAAAGTTCCTCATAGGAGTACCGCCTTAAGACTCCATTCTCCTATATACTTTGACGAGCTCTAAGGGGCAAGGTAATTTAACCCTCGGACGTGTAAAGCGGGGGGGGGGGGAATGCTACCCCCATCTGACGTTTTTTTGGAGTTTTTTTCGTGAACGATAAAACATCAGCACCTGACGTTTTCAGTAGCTGTTCGTTTATCCCTCGTGTACATTTTGACACAAGTTTAGTGATGTCCAGTTACTATGATTACGGGATATGAAGTCATAAGTAGCAGGTGTTCAAGCTATTTTAACAATGCATGTTTTTTTTCACCTTCTTTCAACCATAAAAGTAAAGCTTGTGGATGAAATGACGTAAAGTGCTTATTTATGTGTTATTTTACATGTCAAGCGCAAAAAATACCATTTATCGGGGTTTTGACCTGATTTCTCTTTTTTTTGTAAAATCCAAGATGGCGACCATTGTTGGTGACGTCACAGGCCTCCAGCAGCGCCACCACCCAATAAAATATATCTTATCCTGTAGAGAAGATGAAAGGCTTTCCATTGAAGGCAAAATCGTTTCGAAATACTGCAACATATTAAAAACTTCAGGGAGGGTTTCCATCAACCCCCGCCCTTCCTTGTACCACGGAGGGGGTATGAATTTGCGTGTACGTCCGAGGGTTAATTCTGCTCGCAAATGTTTTTATGATGATAGAAAAACAATAGCGGTTTATGTTTGCATGGGGTATATTGGATTGTAAAGCAATTAAAAACATTGAAAGAAGTATTTTATGGGTCCTTAGGTGAGTCTACATAAATATGTCCGGATATTGCTGCTCTGATTTGCTTATTCCTCACCATTCTTTTAACGCATAGTTCCTGGCTCCTCCTAGGGGCTTCATCTATGAGATGCCTGGAAATGTTGTTAAAGAAGTCTTTAGCAGCTTCCCTTGTCTGCTCCATCTGTTCGAAAGCTGCCTGCCATTTAATAGTCTCATCATTAATAAGAAGCACTGCTTAAATACAAAGGTAATCATTGTTGATCATCATTTTTAACAATGGCAGCGACGTCATGATAATTTTTATTCATTTTCAAGGAATAAAGGAACTGAAAACATAAACCAATTTGGATGAAATAACTAAATGCATCCCATTTAGCTTAAAACCCTTATAAATCGAGGTCATCGTCCTATAAAATTTGACTATTTCGATCCAACCGTGTGAATCCTGCGGCTTTGCGGTCTCCTACCCCATAACTCCCGTAAGCGCGTGCAATAAATTCTCTACCAAACAATCGATGTGTCCGGACCTCTTCTTGGAAGAGACCCCTCGTGATTCGATTCTCGTAAGAGACAACATCCCGTAAGCGACCACTAAGCCTTTGCATTTTGGCCGGTCACTTATGGCAAGCTCGACTGTAGTCACTTAACGCCGATATTACACACAGTTATCATGCATTTAATAAAATAATGCTAAATTAAATGAAAAACATGGCTGTCAAAACTGGATGACTATGTCAACGTCAATGTTTGTCAGAAAAAAGAAAATTGGCCGATTTTCGCCGGGTATGGGTGAATAACAGTGAATTCGGCAGAATAAAACGGTTAAAGTGGGTATTGTCTATCATTTTGGAGTCAAAGGCCATACCAATCCTCTGCAACAAATAGGCCAAACGCTTTATTTTCTTTTTCACCAAAATCGCAACAGATCGTATAAGCACGTGACAACACCGCGTTTAACTGAATGAGGGTGGTGTGAGCGATAAAACCGGTACTGATCAGTGTGCGTAGGTTTTCTGTAAACACTTGTAGTGAAGCGTCCTTCTGAATCTTTTATGCCCAATGTGTCAAGAAAAGGGAATTGTGTTGTCATTCTCAGTCTCCATTGTAAAACGGATGGTTGGTTGTTGAGTGTTATTGAGTCTCAATTCTAACTGCGCGTGTCAGTTTCGAATTTCTACCTGGGCTTTATTAATAAGTATCGTTCACAGAGCGTCATTACCTAAGACAGATGAATGAAGGGGTGTGTTTCTAAAGATACTGTGGTATTTTGTCGGTAGGGGAATGAAATACAACGATTTGGCTATACCAACTAAGTTTGTAGAGGTAATTGGCCATCCTATGGAGGTAGAGATGCTAACGTTTCGAACGCTAGCCCTTCAGACAGAAGGGCTTTCTTGACAGAAAAAAAAAAGATCGATATTTCGTACCCCGGTGCTATTTTTGTGCCCAAAGCGACGCCGTTAATTTGCTTGTCAGTAGTAGTTGGATTAGTTCAGTCAGGAGCAGAAAAAGAGTATCCGAGTTCGGTTCTTTGATCGCACGTTGATCGAAAGGATCCTAAAGTGCTTAAAGGCTTTCCATGTTAGGAATGACGGTGAATGTGTCCATAATAAAAGCGATTTTTTTTTCGCCGGGAAAGTTGAAATTAAGGAAAATATAGAGTCTGCGTTTAGTGTCAACGACGGTAAATTGACGATAGGTCCCATAATTTTGTTTAGGTAGCTGGAAATACGTTCGGTGGGTCAACTTCATACTGAAGCAATTTGACGACCTGGGTTTTTGGATTTTAGGTCTGAAATAAATGCGGCAGTTACAGGAGATAGTGATGAGATTTTAAGCTGTTGCGGGCAATTCTTCTTTGCTCCGCCATTAACAACAAAATCCCATGTTATTCTTAATCTGGGAAATAATCAAAACCTAGGAAATAAAAGTCAAAATAAATATGCAAACAGCCTCGCCAAGAATCGAGAGAAAGAGAGGTTCCGACCACTGCGAAAATTTTGGTGTGTTGAATAGGCGGTCGCTCATGGCAAGTGTTCGCAATACGAGAGGTGGTAGCACATGGAGGTGTGACTGTATTCCGAAACTGCCAAGGAATAGGCAATGATTTGAAGAAAATTCCACGTGGAGGTAATTATCTTTTGAGGTTGGAATATTTTACCTGAACTAGGAAACAATTATTGAATCGGTCTCTCATATGCGGGAGTATTTGACAGATGTAGAAGGTTTAAAAATGAAAAGCAATTGGCATTATTCTTCACATTATATGCACAGGTACTAACCACGAATATCATACAGGCCAGGTAACGTATCTTCACATCGTTCTCATCCGTGTGAGTGGAGAAGAGTGAGTTCTCAATGATACCCCAAGCTTCCGTCCTTTCTTCATCAAAAAAGTCCCTGAAATCTTTCTCCACTTCTGACGGAGAGTTGAGTTGTGTTGTATTCTCTACATTTACTTGGCGAATTTTCAGTCGTCTTTCATATGTGGATGCCAACCTTAAAGGCAAAAAAAAAAAGAAATAACAAAAACAACAACAATAACCAATCGTTAAGAGACCAACGTTTCTGGCTTTGCACAGAAAGAAAAGTTGTTTTCTTAATTTATTCACTCACATTTTAATATAGATTGAGTGGACAAGGCCGTATACATTTTCCTTAAACTTAATTATATTGATTGCGGCAGGACATCGTTTTCCATGTACCATCTCCACTGCACAATCTTAGCCAGAATTGGGAATCCGTCGACAAATAACCGCCGATTTTGCGCTTTTATTATTTCATCCCAAGAAGTGCCCAGAGTCAAAATTCGACAAAAACATTCCGAACGTCGAAGGGCAGGTATGGCTACATGGAAGCACTCGCAAAGACTGAAGTTCCATTTGAATGGCCACACCGCATGGATTTCGTCCGCAGACTCAGAAAATAGAGGAAGAATTAAGTAAAGCAAGAGACTGGTAATGTTCCGAAGTAAAAAAAAAACAATTGCAAATGATGCTAGCAGTGCTACGTTTTCAAAAAGTTCACAAATTATTATGTTCATTATCCCAAATTATACCCTAACGTGTGCTACCCTAAGCGATAAGGGCCTACTTTAACCGGTAAACCACAGCATGGATATCAAGACAGAAATCTGGTAAGTATCCGCTGGGAGTGACACAGTGCGCCCCTAACACCCTCCCCCTGGCTCTTTTCACTCCTTGAAAAACTCGAACTACGTCCCACGCTTCATTCGTTTATGATACCATTCACATGCTAACCTTTGGGTCTTCATCTTAAGCTCTTCACCAAGTCTCCTCAACTCATTATCTTTCTCGTACAACCTGTGAAAATAAAAATTTATCTTTTGAGTTGTTAACCATTTTTAATCAGTAAATATAAGCCAGCAACTGAAGGAGAGTACTGAAATACTAAATTTCTAGCATATTCAAAATCCAAAAAGGAAGAAATGAATCTGTTACAACAAAAAAGTTAATGGATGATAAGGGATGTTAATGGTGAAAATTTAACCTAGCTAGAGTTAGCGATGAAATGGTGCCACAATGTCGCCTTTAAAAATCATGCATGCTATCCAAAATGGAATGGAGCATTCAGATCTCTCAAAGAACCTCCGAAACTGATATCTGCACCTTTAACTTGAATTTACAACCTCTCGTTCAAACTGTTATCTTCCCCGGTAAATGGA
>NC_133213.1:7362895-7372895 GCF_958299795.1 Porites lutea
AAACCCGGTTTGATGCATGCACCAGTAGTCGCAGACATTTTCCAATAACAGTGACGAACCATGCTGAAAAATATGAAGGCTTAATCCAAAGTAAAATTTAACAGCAAACTCCTGAAAGATGAACGCTTTGGACGATTCAGCAATCACAGATCGATGTACGCTTTACGAAGATTCAGCAAACTTTTTAAAACATGAACGCTTTACGAAGAATATCATGACCTTAGCAAACTTTTGAAAGATGAACGCCGAGGACACAAGAATCACCACATGAGTTAGCGCGTCAAAGTGAGGCAAAATTTAAGCAAGCGCCTCAAAGCGAGGCAAATGTGTGTTGAGGACGACGAACGAGAATGCAATGTCAAGAAAAACCTCCCTTATTAATCGCACAGGTCACCAAATAATGCACAGAACACCCAACGCAAATTAGGAGTTGCGTTCTCGTACCTCGAACGCAAATATTGTAGTTATATTCTCATTCCCTCATTTTCATTTTCATTCTCATTCTTGTTCGCAGTAATTCTCATTCTCATTCTTATCCTCATTGTCAATTTCATTCATTCTCATTCTTGATTGGGAAGGCGGGAACTGGAACCAGGCAATCTTTATTTCCGCTGTGCACAGTCCTTAGACGGCCGACAATGCAGTACTGCAATAACCTAATTTCCCCTACTCCAGACGAAAGAAATTAAAGAGACTATGGACAGAACTTGTAAAAAAAGAATGAAGTAAGGCAAGTCTCTGCTAATGTTCCGAAGGGAAGAAACAATTGCAAATTATGCTAGCAGTGCTACTTTTACAAAAAGTTCACAAATTATTACGCTTATTGTCCCCAATTATACCCTAACGTATGCTACCCTAAGCGATAAGGGCCTACATTAAACGGTAAACCACAACATGGATATGGAGACAGCAGTCTGGTAAGTATCCTCTGGGGGTGACACAGTGCGCCCCTAACACCCTCACCCCCACTCCTTCCACTCCTTGAAAAACGCTAACTACGTCCCACAATTCATTCGTTTATGATATCATTCATATGCTAACCTTTGGGTCTTTATCTTGAGCGCTTCACCAAGTCTCCTCAACTCATTATCCTTCTCAAACAAACTGTGAAAATAAATAGGGATGTTAATGGTGAAAATTTAACTTTAGATAGAGTTAGCGATGATATGGTGCCACAATATCACCTCAAAAATCATGCCATCCACAATGTAATAGTGCATTCAAATCCCTAAAAGAACCTTCGAAACTGTTATCTGCATCTTTAACTTTAATTTAAAACCAATTGTTAAAACTGTTATCTTCCCCTGTAAATGGACGAACAAGTTAGTCGAAAAGCTAGTGCTCGGAACGTAAGCTGCTCCATCTTCCTACGGTGGCCAATCAACCCTATCAACTTAGTCAATAAAGCCATGCATATAATTCACTCTTGTTCCCCTATTTGACTAAAAAAAATACTCAAGAACCGGGAGGGAGAATAAGGAATTTGATAATTTCATTCCAAGGATTAAATAAGTCCGCACGCGCCCTTAAGAAGTGCGGACTAACTGATAGGCAGCTTATTCTTGTCTACTGTGGTATCATCAGGTCTGTTTTAAAGTATGCGAGTCCCACTTGGGCTGGCCTCACGCAATACTTAAGTCATCAAATTGAATCAATACAAAAGAGGGCGCTAAAAATTACTTTTCCTTCTCTGCGCTATGAGGACGCGCTTAAGAAATCAGACTTAATTTTGCTGCGCCAGAGGAGGGAGGATGCGTGCATAACATTTCTCAAGCTAAGTTACTCTTCTTCCGACCTGCTACGAAGCTTAGTGCCGCGAGTTGCGCACATAAGACCGTATGCCCTTAGAACAGGAGAATCTGTTTCTGTACCTGCCTCTTCAAGAACTAACAGATTTGTAAATTTTTGCATCATCAAATACCAGAATCACGTTTAAAATAGCGAAATGTGATATGTCTTAACATTAACAGTTATATTTACGTGTCATAATTCCGAGGTATTTGTATGTAATTAATGACCCGCCTTGTAATTCAGTTTATGCTGCAAAAAGGTTGAATAAACGATCATTATTATTATTATTATAAATTAAGACGGTAGATGACTCAGAGTCAATTTAGAAATTTTTGCAAAATAATGCGCACTATACATAACTCCATGCCATTATAAGCAGACCTGCTTCAAATTTACCTTTGCTCCATTCCCTGGTATGCTTTCTGTAGACCCCTGGTGTTTTGGTCCTGTTGCGTAAGCCTAAAATATAGAAATAGTTTTTTTTAATGAGTACGTAGATATCTATCAAGCTGTTCCGTCTGCCTCAAAATACAATCTGTCAGATTTCTGTTTAACCTTTAATTCTTTTGCTGGCAATTCTCTTCCCTCCTTCGATTGATTTGTGTTTTACCAGAAAAGTCACGGGGGGGGGGGGGGGGGGGGGGGTTCGAGCAACTCGCTTGCTAGGTCGGAAGGTACCAAGAGACCAGGAGGGCTTTTGAGGCCATGAATAGGGTTTTTTAATTGTACAAGTCAGGGGTTTCATTTAAGGCCGGGCACCGGGCAAATTGACCGGCTGTGCACGCGACTTTGCCAGGCTGCTTAACCTCTCAAAGAACTTTTTTTTTAAAAAAAAAAGGAACGATGAAAAACAGTTTTAAGTAAATTATACATTCGTGCCCTTTTCCTGACAAAGTGTTCTCGAACTAGTCAGGGAGCATATGTCGCTGAAAAATTTCCGTGGGATTTTTGTGATGATTTCAAGCGACCAGTGTTGAAGTGTTGAGGGGGACCTGAGTAACATGTTTAATGTTGCGGGCACCTCTGTAATTCGTGCTGGAGGTATTTAAGGGTCACTGAAAAGTTGCCCATTGAGCTTTACATGAAAACGAGGCTAAAGTTTGGAAATGCTTAATGCATTAATGCTTAATGCTCTTTTCTGTAAATGTAAAAGTAATATTTCATAAGATATCTAGGAATGTTTAATTACCTCTAGTGCATTGGTAAAAGTTAAAAATCCAAACTTTTAGTTCAAAAGAAGCCAGTTGCCTTAGATGAAAGTAAGATTCCTTGGAATATCAATGTGGGAGAACAAGTAATTTGTCATGCAACAAATGTGGACATTCCTCGTTTTTTTTTTTTTTTTTTTTTTTTCCAACACTTAAAAGCTCAGGTATAAACTAGATTGCTTTTATAATAAAATAAGATATTCCATTTTCAAACCATGACAGTTATATAGGCCATTTTTTTTTTCTTCATTGAACGTGCTAATACACATTCCAGTTTTCTGGTTTGGTGTTGTGTGTTGCCACAGGAACATCTGGGATACATATTGCCGTTAAGTCTTTTACCCAGTCTCATTGTCGAGTTCTACAGAAACTGGAGAGACCAAACACCTGAAGCTGCACATAGAATGAAGCGGAGGGTGCGCGGTAGACTTTGATCTGACTGGGAAGTGTAACTGAAAAAAAGGACCGGAAATGCTCAACCTGGCGAATGCGTGGATATTTTGCCGCGGTGTTTAAATTTCCACTTTACCACACTTTATTACGTGCTTAAAACAAGAATCGCCCCAAAATGCATTGCGAAAAGAACTGTACTCAATAAAAAGACCATCTGAAATGTCTGAATAAGATTATAGACTAAGTTGTGAGGAGGATATTAGTATTAAATCATGATGAAATTGTCTACATAAGTTCATATCAAACTCATTGCGACATTTGCCTTATGTCACGTCAGGTGGCCTCAACTTCCGGTAAAATACATCTGAAAACACGCTTTTTTCAACAGAATATTGCCTTTCTTTCTCAGAGTAGGAGATCTATCACAAATGCACCACCGGTATTGAACTAAATGCTATCTAAGCTACTAGTGGTGAAAAACTTGGGTTATTTTGTCAAGATTTCGATGGGGCATTTTTATATTTTTTTCCGTCGGTTTGGATGTAAATTTACAAAAGGGTGACCAGTCTTCAAAGCAGCGGGTCGAGAAAACTGTCTCGACAAAGCATGCTCGGAATAATATGCACCGCCAAATTCAAAGAGTTGAATTGATTTGCAGCGTTTTGATATGTAATTTGTTGGGATTTGTGCAGATTTCGATGGGGCAATTTGACTTCGAAGGTTCACCTTGCTCTCTTTCTTCTCTTCGCTTGTACCGTGACGGTTTCTGCAGTTGAGCATAATTTTCAAGGCGAAAATGGTGAGAAATTCAGCCAGCAGAACAGTCCTTTGTATGCTTACGAGATTGACAAGTAAGTAATTTGAAGTGACGATGAATATTTTAATAGGAGCTTAATTATATTTTCAAACAGTTCGATTTCTAAATTTTAGGATATTTAATAATTCCCCGTTTCTTCTATTTATTCCCGCAGTTGTTTTAATTTATACCATTTCAAAGGCCGAGAAAGAGACCAGAGAATCTGCTCTTGCACACATAATTGAGAAGATATTGAAGGAATCAGGCAACGATACAATTGCCCGAGAAAAATGTTGCCTCTATCCTCCAGGGAACCTTCCTCGGGGAAAAACATTTTTTCCAAGCGAACGGAGAGAAAGTAATTCCTTTTATTATCGTAATCACGCCACTCATAGTATTCGTGACTGAATCCCACGAAGAGAATTTTTAGCTGTTTTCGCGTCGTATCCACTTCAACAACCTCAACAACATACAAATCCCTGTCTGTTTTGCGTTTTTGTTCTACTTCCTCCATATTTTTTTTTTTTTCGCGGAGCTAAGATAATTCTTCCACAAAAGGCCGTGGAAGACATGACATTCGCTTCGGTTGATCGCCCATGTTTATTTGTGATGGTGAAACATAATACCTTTACGCACGCGTTGTAGCATACACTCCATGTAATAATCAGTTAAGAGCAAATGTCCTCATTTGTGGGCAATGAGTTTGATATGATCCTTTTTTGGTAGTTGGATGACATTCTCTGCAGCTTCAGAATACTGGAAAACACATCCCTGCATGTGTAAAATTTTACAATTTTCCGGGGGAGCATGCCCCGGACACCGAAGGGAAGGGGGGAGGGGGCAAGAACCTCTCCTGAAAAGTAAATATTGCCTTTTAGTCCTATTTGATATAGAGTGTTTTCACATGATGTCACGGCGGCCATATTGGTGTCCAGAAACAATGAAACGACGGCCATGTTTGTGTCCCAAACCAATCCTCTGGGAGTTGAACGCTTTTCTTATGCAAACGCTTTCTTGTGTTTCAATAAATTTGCATAGATGCTGACCACGTGAGTGAAAACACTCTATAGAAAGTGTCTTCAATTAAATGAGTGACATTTTTCACACGCCTAGGTTTTGCCATTTCTTATAAAACTTTCAAGCTTCGTTTTCTCTAAATAAAGTCAATTCAGGAATTTCCTTTATTCATATATACGTGGCTTTTAGAAGGATAGAAATCTGGAATCCTACAAAATTTCCCATTTTTACCCAAGAGATCTCTTTACGACTACGGTTTGCCAACCCTTAAAATTTTTACCTTCCTTTGTAATTTTCCAGTTTTTTCTTTGAGTCCATTTCAACTTGCCGCAACCTGGAATAGAGCCATCGAAAAAAATAATATTTAAAAATGAAAATTTTCCGCTGATTTTGTACACACTTACTGAAATTCGTAAGCAGCAGGTATGCAAAATGTATTTTGTTTTAGTATTAAACTCCCGCGAAGAACGTTGTGGAATAAGAGCCTCTTGGCAGAAATTTGCTACTTTAATACCCAAAAGTAAAAGAACCGGTTAAACCTTTTATGACTGTATATATAAAAAAACATACTTTACCCGACTGTAGATAAATTAGGTAATTAAAATTTTAAGTGCCATAATAATATAGTTGTGAATAAATTCTGTATTTTAAAGGACCAAGGCCAAGCTTATGCAATTTTTTTGGGACATTCAACATTAAAATTAAACTTAAGAACCTAATTAAGAACCTACTTAGCTAAGTGCTGGAAATTACTGTCGGAGATCGGACATTGTCCCATCAAAATGTCCGACTAATATTGCAATATGTTCGGACATAATGTCCGAGGACTTAATTGACTTAGCTCTTGTCTTAGGACGTTTTTAACTTCCCTGAGTTGATTTCGGAAACATTAAAGGTGAAACGCCATGGTAAAAAGATAAACTTTGCATACCAGTGAAAGACTATTTCGTGGAAACTTGAAAACGTCCACGTATCATATTCGTCTTCCTATCCGGCGATACGAAGCAGCTCCCTTTGTTAGGGAACTACTGGGCTCTACTTTCCACATATGGAAATCGTATTTATGCAACTGAAAGCACATGCCTTGAAACTAAAATGGCTACCTGTTTCAACGATCTGAAAGATCGAAAGATGAAGAAACCTTTGAAAGACGAACGATAAAACATTTCCAGAAGGAAAGGTATTGTTCAGAGGTAAATTTAGTCATGAATTAGGAGAGATGAAAGAAAATATCCTCACAATAGTGAAAACGATGACTGCCTACCTTTAAAGTCGGCTGTGAACCATAAACAATAAGACGCTTTGGGAGCGTAGACTTCGGCGTCGTAGTGGTGGATTAATTGTGAATGTGGAGGAATATTAAGAAATGATATTTTTCCAGATACCCTTTCATGCCAATACCCTTACTTTTCTCATTTTGGGTAAAAGACGTCTTAACGTCTTCACCGGAAGTCTGCTAGGTGTCTGGCTGTAAACCAATTCGATTATAATTTCTGTCATAGCGGAGCTCTCACGCGCGTAGCGCGCGCACGGAGCACCACGGGTAAAAAAAACGTGGTAAACTACCCATCCGAGAAAATTTGGTAATCACGTGACCGTACACTGACCGCCCGAACGCCCGCCCGTCCGTCCGCACCACAGGCATACCAATGTAAAATAATTCAATCAACAGGTATGGCAACCCAAATGCAACGCAAGGTTTTATTTGAAAAAAAATCGCATGGCCGCCCGGACTTTTAGAAAGAAAAAACAACAACAAAGTCGTGTCTTTTTCGACGTTGTTTTTGATGTTTACACTCACGTGGATAACAGAGAAAGAGCTAGAGCGAGTGATTGAAGACAAAAGAGACGAATTTTGTAGGAAGAAAAACATGAAAATTCAAAGCGGCTGTGAGACAATGAGAAATGCTAGCGGCCAGCAAAGTCAAAATGAGCGGCAGTGAAAAATAAAAGCGAACATGAACACAGGAGACAAAATATTGGGTAAGCACATACGACAATTCCTCCATAAAAATAATGTGTAAGTAGGATGTTTGAAATTTTAGTCCTATAAAACAGCGTTGTCGTTGTGCAAAACAACGACAAAGAAAGACAAAAAGTGTGCTGCATGTGCAAATTTGTTTTTTTTTTGCTAATAAGAAAAAAAGCGTGCTGCACGTACAATTTGTTTTTTTGCTAATTAGATCTTGATGCCATTTTCATTGCCCTCCCCGTTTAGCATTACACGATTTAATTTTTTTTGTTTACAAGTATTATTAACCAGAGCTTCGCTTTTAGCTCTGGCTAAATCTATATATTAAATAATTGCGCACGGCGAGATCTCAGTTCCACTTCCTTTATTTCCTCTATAACAACACTTCCCTTATGAACAGTTAGCCCTACACCTTCTCCAGCAACGCAACTATAAAATAACATCAGTATATCCCTTACAAAACTTGTTGACACCGAGGATAATTCATGTACAACATTGCAACATAAACTAGAAATATGTATCTCGCAATAACCTTAGCGAAATTCGGCTTTTTACTTATTTTATTATTTGGTTATTTTTGAATGCCCCACACAACTAAAACCTCAAATATGGTATTGGACATAGGAAGATATTTTATGGCAAATGTTATCTTGGTGTGGTCTGACAGTCTTCTACGTATAAAAATGTCAAAGTTATAAAGCTTTTTAAAAAAATGCCTCAAAGGATTCTGGGAGATTTTGTAATGATAATTATAATCTACATTTATAATTTTTATTATCTTTTAGATTTAAAATAACCTTTGAAATTATTTTTGCCCATTTCTTTACGAGCCTGAATAACCTGAACAATCCATGTGACGTTGCACCAAGTAAAAATGATCTGTCTTGATTGACGTATATTTATTGTAGAACTAAGTGTTTAGCCTTTGAATGGGGCCTTTGTTATTATTTTTCAATGTTTTTTTATGAATTATGTTGTCACATGCTACGCAGATATCTACGTTACATAGAATTAAAGGGACAAAAGGATATCAAATAGTTTGTTGCAGAAAGCTATAGGTATGGGTATTGATACTGCCTATATTATGCATTACTGATATGGCATAACCCTATAAAAATTTAGTGTACCTTCTTTCAAGTTCGTCACGTTCCTTCTGCAGCTTGTTCGCTCTTTCTTCCTCTTTCCACAACCTAAAAAAAAAATAGCCGCTAATAGCCATTGTAGCAAGCATTCAGGACTGCGCAAGACCAAATACATGGTGAGGGCAGCATTAAAAAGGAAACGTCTGAAGCAAAGCGCCTTTATTAGACAGGTGTTCTTTAAGTCAAAATATTGTACATTTGGCGCTTTTTCACTTTTTTTAAGGATTTAGTTTAGTTTGGTATTATTATTATCTTTAATGTAAAACCACAATACAACATTATAGGCGACCTCATTCCCTGGGCCTCGTGTTAGAATGAGATAGAACTGTATTTGATCAGAGAAAGTGCCTTTCTTAGGATGTGAAATGTTTCAATTAAAGTGCTCTTCTGAAAGTTCATGATTTTGACGTTACCCGGTATGCGTCGTATACATTTTTCCAACCCTTTCTCAATTAGTCCCAGAGCTCATTATCATTATCATTATCATTATCATTATCTAAGATATACTAGTGTAATTGCGATTGATTTTCTCTCTCAACATCCGAATCCAAACCATGGACTTTGGGAGGCGAAGAGGGTTTCTACTTGATAGAGAGGACCCGCCTGAGAAGGTGGGCTTTAGAAAGGAGAGTTATTTTCTGGAGTTCATGTATGTTAATGTTGCCAGGAAGTTTGTTGGAGTAGTTTTCCATGTCCTTTTTGATGGTGCCAAGGGCTTTCATAACCACTGGGACTGTTGTTATTTTGAACCCCCAAATTCACTCAACCTCGATTTCCAAGTCTTTGTACGTATTTGGTAAGCTTTTCCAAGGTCTTGACAGAGGTGTTCGTGTCGAGGGGTATAGTCATGTCAATGAGAAGGCAAGTTTTATCCTTCTTGCTCCTTAACACAATGTCCGGCCTATTAGCTGCTATGGTCCTGTCAGTGTGAATGGGCATGTCCCACAGAATAGTGACGCTGTCATTCTCGGTGACAGTCTTGGGTTCATGCTCATAGCATCGTTCCTTCACCTCAATGCCAAACTCTTTGCAGATCTTCCAGTGCATGTGTGCAGCTGCCTTGTTGTGGCGGTGGGTGTATTCAGTTTTAGCAACTTCAGGGCAGCCAGAGACCAGGTGGTCAATGGTCTCGTCGAAACGGCCACACAGTCTACATTTTAGGTTTACGTCAGGCTTCTTTAGATGTTGTGTCGGTACAAGCGTGTAGGGAGGCGTTGATCTTAGGCTGCCATGATAAATCCCTCGGTTTCTGCCTTGAGGCCAGCTGCTTTTAGCCATCTGTGGGTCTTGTCTTGGTCCACGTTGGCCTCTTTCACCCGTTGTGAGTATTTGCCGTGGAGCGCTTTTAATTTCCAATTGGACGTGAGCAACCCTGGTGTTTGGCCTTGCCCTTTGTTCTGCGGGCATAGGTGGTGTTCGCCTCATCCTCTGCAGGTGGTATTATTATTATCTCGCAGTACAAAACTTTCGGATGCTGTCCACATAATGAGTAGTATAGGGCGCATAACGTAACCTACACTAGTTTAGGTACGAAACCTAATATAATCCTAATACATATATGTTATTCACTGGCTGGGAGGTCCGTATTGGGATAAACTGTGCCCGAGGTCTTGAGTACCGCCCGAGGCTGTAGGCCGAGGACGGTACACAGACCAAGGGCACAGTTTCTCCCAGCACGGAC
>NC_133213.1:7380395-7385395 GCF_958299795.1 Porites lutea
ACCTGAGCTGTTGGCGACCCCGGTGTTTGGCCTTGGCCTCTGTTCTGCATGCATAGGTGGTGTTCGCCTCATCCTCTGCAGGTGGTATTATTATTATCTGGCAGTATAAAACTTTGGAATGCTGTCCACATTATGAGTAGTATAGGGCGCATAACGTAACCTACACCAGTTGAGAAGCTATACTTAGAAGTAAAAAAAGTTCGGTACGAAACCTATAACACAATTCTAATACATAAAACGCCAATCTAGAATATTATTAAATTCTTATACTCTGTAAAACCTACGCAAAGACATGATGATATAATTATCTCTACTAGGAGCCTATTTAGAAAATTATTCAGTTTTTATACTCTCATTATCTCTTATAAACTTAAACGAGGCCATCATAATGTGGTTATCTCTACTAATTATAAAAGCCTTTTCAGAATAAGATCAACCTCTTATACTCTATTAAATCTACGTAAAAACATCAATAAAATATAGGTTTTGCGACACTTCTGTTTCTGGAGAAAAAAACACTAAAATCTGGTGTTCTTGGGGCCATAACTGAGTATTTATCTTAAATGTTCTGGCAATCTTCAAAGTGTTTGAGATGACCGTCTTCTGCACCCGCTCAAGTACGCCCCGGGCTCTCGCTCCTAGTAGCTAACCATCCAGAACGTCAATTATTACGTTGTACTGTTCAACACTGTAAACATTGTATCTTCGCTTCAGCTCCCACATGATGGGCCCATTCTTGAGTGTCTTTTCCTCATCTTTCTTGGCTCTACTCTCAATCCATGGGCAGCTCTTTTCAATTAGGCAGACTTCTTTCCTCTCGTTGCCGACATGTCGCGCGTCGATCCGATTTGCTCTAACTTGGTTTTGCTCTGCATAGATGGGAATATCCCAAAACGACTCACTCGTGGTGTTCTGGTAGCCTGGTTTTGGCATTACCGCTAAGTACCATGGTGGAACCTCTTCTATTAACCCATGCTCTCGCAGGAGCTCAAAAAAACAGAATCTTTAAAGCTGCATTATGCAGCATTATGACTTCGTTTGTGCCAGAGAGGAACATCCAACCAGTACATGTGCAACGCTCTCAGCTACCTTTTCACATTTCCTGCATAGGACTTCGCCGTCGGTGGAGGTTTGCGTCTTCTCCTTTGTGTAGAGTTTCGTAGGTAACAACTGCTCAAACAGTTCATTCATGCCCGCGATGGTATATGTAGGGCATCCATGGTATATGCAGCCCAACCTTTTAACCAAGCAAAACAGCTGGTTATGCTTAGGCTCTCATCTTCCCATCTGATACTGAATAACTTTCCTTGCCACTTTTTGTCTTTAGCGATTTCGAAGAACTGCATCTCGTGAGTTTTCTCCAACAGATTCCCAGCTCTTGCTGCAGTCACCACCTTTCCTTCCTTTGTAACACACACGGGATTTAGGATATCAAAATGAGGTGTGATGTTGAGTTCTTCAGCGTATTGTAGGTCTTCAGCGTATTACTACTATTATTATTATTATTATTATTATTATTATTATTATTATTATTATTATTACAAGTGATACTGGTAAAAGTAAATTATAATTTTTTTACACTATATAATGCTTCGAGTTTAAACCTTAAAATAATTTGATCAAAAAGGGTTAGCTTTTACGTCTTTCTTCGGTGCTGCATATTTATAAAAAGAAGGCACGGTTCGAGGTTGTCCGCTATAGTGAGAAGTGATTCTATTCTCTTTTATTGAAGTGGATGGATGAAAATTGATCGCTCTTTGTCATATACAAATCATGTTAAAGAAGAAAGTAAAATCAACTATTACAACTGATTCTTAAAGGAACAGTATCCCGTTACTGCGCATGCACCAAACTTTGATTTTTGGACAGGATGTCGCGAAATCAAAAGATGCGAGGAGAGTAAGAGAATCTTGAAAAATCCGTTTGCATCGCGCTTGGCCGGGTTCAATACGACACTAAAACTTCTCAGGATTATAGATCAATGATATATTGTTCCTGTTAAGTTTCGATTTGGGCAAAATCTGGATTTTTTGGCGTTACTTTTATTGCCGTTGGCCGGAGGACCAAAAGATTGGAAGCACTTTGATGCCGATTGAAGGCTTATTTCTTCTGCTAGCTTCCATACAAGCTCAGATAATTGTGAAAGGAATACGCAGAAATGAAACAGCAACAATAAAGACTGTAAGAAAGAAACCGTTGAGACATTGATGTGACTGAGGAGATCTTGTGGAGGGGAGCTTCGTGAAGCAGAATGTTTTGCAACGACGCGTTAGTCGCTAGTTTCTACTCCTGGTTAGTAAACTTTTAAATGAATCTCCCTACGGCCGACAAAATCAAACAAACAGGCGCTACATGTTTTGAAAAACTAGTGGCATGAAATCATAATATCATTTTTGACTAACCTTTGTGATGATTCATAGCGTTGAGATTGCATTTTTATTTTTGTCTTTCAAACGTTTGAGACTAGAACGCGAGCAAGTCAGGCAGGTATTACTGGACTTGGAGCGATTGACCTCTGACACGAGTTTCAAATTAGAAAATATGTTTTAAAAGCGAGCGGAACGAGATTTTCGGGTCGCGAGGCGGCCCAGCTAGCGATAAAATCGCGATGAGTCTTCGAACCGCGAGCCAAATTTTTATATAAGACGAAAGACTTCTTCGAAAGTCTAAAATATTACTTGAGAATATAAACAACAAATCTCTGTCGGCGGTGCGGTCCGGAAGGAAATCTTGTCGAGTAAATTTGACAGTTCTATTGTCTTTTGAAGAAAAAACAGATGACGCTCGCGCGTGCGCATAATCGGGACACTGTCCCTTTAAGTCGCGGCACAACCCGATTAATAAAATGGATTTATAAAGAAAATTATGTCATGTTAGGCCCCTTTTAAACGTGGAATTTCTTAGTTATGAAAGTAATTAAATACGGCAATTGATTCAGACGTCGGATATGATGGTGCCGAATTTAATACCGTTTGTTTTAAATATTCCCAGTCTCTAGAGATATTCTTTATCCAATATGTATAAGGGTTTCTATGATTAATTCAAGCCATTATATTCAGCACATGTGAAATGATTTGATCAAAAAGTTAAACGCTAAAAGATTTTAAAATTTATTTTAAAAAGTGAACGACGTTTCGACGCTACGTTACGCCATAATCAAGTTGAAAAGTGAAAAAGTATAAGGTGTTAAACGAATATATAAAATTTGAAACAATACATAAAATATTTGCGTATAATTCCCAAGGTAAGAAACACAATAAGAGAAAAAAAATGTACGAAAGTGTCACGTAAATAGTTTGGCGCGAATGGAGTTGGCTTGCGTGTTAAGAGAAGGCTTGATGTCCTTATGTATAACATCTCGTAGACTAAGCAATCAAACTTGCTGTTACATTTCCTCAGAACTTTGAAAAGATGGTCAGTCTTTGTTCTGTTGTTGCCATGCTGTGTTTCAAGGTGTTTCCCGATGGCTGAATAACGGTGTTCACTTATGCGTTGATGTAAGTGTCGGCCTCATGGGCTATTGACTCAGAGCCCATTGGGGCTCGAGGAATAACTGTTAAATATACCGCATTTTTTATATTCCTGTAAACTTACGTAACATTATGTTACTAACTATATGCACCACACAGGTAAAAAGAGAGTAATAATAATAATAATAATAATAATAATAATAATAATAATAATAATAATAATAATAATAATAAGGTTACGAAAAATTTGCTTCAAGGGGATTCGAACCCGGACCCTCAGAATCAGTTACAACTAAAGTTAACACCTCCACTGAACCACCTTGGTAAACGCTGACGATTCAATTTTTAAAGAGGTATATATTCCTTCCCTATAGTGATCGACAATGCAGACAAGGATAACTTTTTCGGTTCTTTTATGTTTTTTTTTTTTTAATTTCCGTGTAGAATTAAATCTTTAACTGGTCGAAGCTAGACGTAAAGCTCACAATAATCCCATTAATACTCTTTCAAGCTTGGTCCATGCCGGGGAACGTTTAAGTAACTTATGAACTATCGATCACCATGCTCGTAAGGTTCATTTCATCGGTCGGCGAAAACATTAACACAACATTGTTCATTGTTATTTCCATTCTTTTAGATTAGGGTAGCAAACCATTTGGCTTTTAGGATTAGAAGAGCTGCTACATGACCTCTCTGCCCGGAATGAAGAAAAACAATATGGCCGCCAACTACATCCGTTTAGTTTTTAAGGTTCTCCTTTATTAACAAACGTTGAACATTTATTTCGGCGAACAAACAGTTAAGTTGAAAAAGGATTTTACAAAAGTCTAAAGAGCAGGTCTCCTTTTTTATTTTAACTTGCAACATCGGTCAATTTACGCAACTTTAAAAATTCTGGCTCTGTTTTCGTTTGGTTCTGCTCAGTAAAAATAGAATAATAATTACTCAGAGACAATACAGTGTGAAGAATTGTTGAGAAAAAAGGCAAAAACTTGCCAATTTATGACAAAAAAAGGTACTTTAAAAACAAACTAAAACAACCAAAACGCTTTGATCATGAGACTGGTGATGTCATTTCTTTTGGTCATGAAAAAATTATCAGGTAGAACACTACTTTCCGCAGATTTTCTCTGCCGTGTGAGGTTGACTCTCTACAGCTCTCGGCCTAGTCTCGCGACTTTTTCGCTCATGTTCATTACTCCCTTAAATTTTAAATGTCGGACTTCAACTGGTCACTTTTAAATGCCCCACACAACTAAAACCTCAAATATGCTATTGGATATAGGAAGATAATTTATGGCAATTGTTATCTTGTTGTGGTCTGACAGTCTTCTATGTATAAAAATGTAAAAGTTATAAAGCTTTTTAAAAAATTGCCTCAAAGGATTCTGGGAGATTTTGTAATGATAATTGTAATTTACTTTTATGATTATTATTACCTTTTAGCTTTGAAATAACCTTTGAAATTATTTTTGCCTATTTCTTTACGAGCCTGAAATCTGAATAATCCTTGCGACGCTGCACCAAGTA